>NC_086446.1:666672057-666871220 GCF_028390025.1 Pseudophryne corroboree
TTTTAAATGCTGTTCCACAAATATTATGGAGGAAACTGATGCCGGATCTGACAGCCGTATTGAACATACTTTGGAACGCATGAATTTCCGGTTTCCGGTTGTGTGGAACGCATTTTGGAATGCATGAACTTCCGGTTTCCGGCTTCCGGTCAACGAACGCATACGTGGATGGTTGGACACGCCGGTTAGCGGCGATTGCTTTCACCTGTGTCTGTTATGTGTGGGGGTATATAGATGGGCCCTGTAAACTAGTCCTTTACGCTTCTGAGGAAGGACCTATACGGTCCGAAACGCGTTAAGCGGGACTATTGACATACAGACTCCAGGTACAGACGGACATCAGGATTTACCATCTGAGGGATTGGAATTCCGGACTCCATTTCCCTTCTTCCACCACCGCTCCATCGGGGAAGGTGACAGGAACCCTGTTTGTCCGTATGCTGTCTACTTGGAGTTCTATATATGCTTTTATATCTTTTGTGTTTGTAAGTGCAACTAGTATTAAATTTTGTTACTTTTAATCAAGAACTACTGCACCATTATTTCTACCCCTCTTTACTTGGGTACACTGCAAAGTGTCCAGGGATTAGAGGTTTTGTTCTTGTAGTTTGATGTGGAAAGACCGTCTGTAAGAAGATCCAATCAGCTGAGAGCACTCTTGACCTTCTATATGCTGTGAATTCTCTTACGTTTGTAAGTGCACATTTGGAATTTTGAATTTAATGGTGTTCTTAAAGAAATACTACACTATATTCGTTTATTTGTGTTTCTTCTACGCTTATGCAATCTGTGTGGCAAGAAACACCTGTTTTCTAGATTCAATATTTGGATGCTGGTTTAAGATCAAAGTCGAGGCATTCAAGTCATAAGAAAAATAAGGGTGATTTTTGTTTCAATTATTATCCTTTTGTCAATGATTACATGGTACCTCTAAGTGCGCTAATTGTTCTTTGTGCTTCTAATCTATACTCCTCAAATATTATAAAATAAGTTATTCCAGATATGGGAAATTCCAATATCTGGCCAAAATTCCAAAATAATGAACTTGCTAAGCATTTAGCATATAGTTTTTTATTACTATTATTATTATTATTATTATTATTTTTTTTTATTAGCACATATGTCATTTATTTATCTACACTTTAAAAATAATGTTTAATCATTCACAACTGTCCCTGCCCTAGTGAAGTTTATAGTCTAAAGTGGTGGTTCTCAAATCCAAACCTCAAGTAGCCCCAACAGGTCATATTTTTAAGATTACTGTCTGTAGACGCTGGTGGAATAATTACTGATCGAGCAAAATAGCTTATCTCACCTGTACATGATCAATGACATCACAAAGAATGACCTGTTGGGGGTAGAAATGAATGGTTTGGAACACCTAAAATTGGAATGCAGCCAAACCTCTGGGATCCAAGTCATTCTGAGCCATGGGTCAGGTTTTCCCGCCAGACACAGATTCCAAATCAAGGCCAAACGTCATCCTTCCAGTGTTAGATTCTCATGAGTTTTTGATACTGTATAAGGACCCTATGGCGGTGACTTGGCACCATTTCATTCTGTTCTCAGGCACACTGCTGTTTGCTGCACTTTACTCTGCTGGATAAATTGGCTCTGCTTTGTCCACACTCATAACCAGTGGTTATACTGTGTATAGTGTTTACTAGGTACACTGCTGTGTGCTGTGCTGTACTCTGCTGGTTAAATTTGCTCTGCTTTGTCCATCTAAAGTGGCTGCACATTCACAAGCAGTACTACAGTGTGTATTGTCACTTGTCAGTTTGAAAAAAAATAAAAAAAAATAAAAAAGCAAAAAAAAGTTATTTTTTTTATGTTTGCACAACCTGTGTGCGCTATACCCCTGTGTACTTATTATTTATATACATAATCCCTATCCTCCCTGTTTAACTCACTTCTCTCTCCTCTTCTCTCTTTCTCTCTCTCTCACATGCCCTGAACTAGCCACATCCCTATACAATGCATCTCTTACTTCTGCCCTTGACTCTATTGCTCCGCCAACCACTATTCACCCTCACGGATCAACATCTCAACCGTGGCACACCAAATGCACCAGATATCTTCAAAAATGCTCATGCACTGCCGAGCGAAAGTGGAGGAAATCACACTCTAAAGAAGACTTCCTCCATTTCAAATTTATGCTCTCATCCTTCAGTACTGCCCTTTCCCTTGCTAAACAATCATACTTCAAAATCCTCATCTCTACCCAGTCTTCCAACCCCCGGTGCCACTGTTAACTCCCTCCTTTGCCCACCACCACCTCCTCTCCCTTCCTCATTGTCTGCTCTTGACTTTGCCACTTATTTCACATCCAAGATTGACTCCATATGTCAGGACATCACATCCCACCAGACCAGCAACCAACCAACCACCACCCATCCCTTACCACCCCTCCCCTTCCCTCTTACCAACTCTGACATCTTTCTCCCATGTATCTGGCAATAAATCATGGCCCTCATCCGTTCCTTCCCCCAAACAAACCTCCCCACTTGACCCTAACCCCTCCCACCTCCTCCGCTGCCTCTCTCCTTCTGCCTATTCCCATCTTGCCCACCTTCTCAATCTCTCCCTCTCATCAGGCACTGTCCCCTCTGCCTTCAAGCATGCTCTTGTCTCCCCTATTCTTAAAAAACCTACCCTTGAGCCAAACACTCTCTCCTACTATCGACCCATCTCTCTCCTCCCTTTTGCCTCCAAACTTCTTGAGCATATTTTTTGATAATCGCCACACTGCCTTTCTTTCCTCTCACTCACTGCTTGACCCATTCCAGTCTGGTTTCCATTCTCTCCACTCCGCTGAATCTGCCCTCGCAAAAGTTTGCAATGACCTCCATGCAGCCAAATCTAAGGGTCACTACTCTCTGCTTATTCTTCTTGACCTCTCTGCTGCTTTTGACACTGTGGACCACCCTCTCCTTTTGCAAATCCTTCACTTTCTTGGTCTGCATGATACTGCCCTCTCCTGGCTGTCCTCCTACCTCTCTGATCGTCCCTTCTCTATCTCCTCTCATGATGCTACCCCTCCCCACTTCCACTAACTGTTGGTGTCTCCCAAAGCTCTGTTCTTAGTCCTCTCATTTTCTCTCTCTATACGTCCTCTTTAGGTGAACTCTAGTTCTTTTAACTTCCAATACCACCTCTATGCTGTTGACACTCAAATCTACCTCTTCTCCCCTGATCTCTCCATGGCTCTCGTCACTCGTACCTCCAACTGTCTTTCTGCTATCTCTTCCTGGATGTCAAAGCGCTTTCTTAAACTCAATATGTCTAAGACTGAGCAGATCATCTTCCCACCCTCCCGCACAACCTCACCTCCCACAATCTCATTATCCATTGATGGCATGACTATCTCCTCTAGCCCCCAAGTACGCTGTCTTGGTGTAATCCTTGACTCTTCCCTCTCCTTCAAACCACACATTCAGCACCTCTCACAAACCTGTCATTTTCATCTCAAAAACATTTCCAGGATCAGACCTTTTCTCACCCAGGATGCCACTAAGATCATTATTCACTCACTGCTTATTTCCAGACTGGACTACTGTAATCTCCTAACTGGCCTCCTTGACAATTACCTCTCTCCACTCCAATCTATCTTCAATGATGCTGCCCGGATCATCTTCCTCACCAAATGCACTATGTCCACCTCCCCTCTCCTACAAGCCCTTCACTGGCTTCCCGTCCCTTTCAGAATCCAATTCAAACTTCTCACACTCACTTACAAAACACTCACCCACTCCTCTCCAATTTACATCTCTGACCTTATCTCCCTTTACTCTCCCACCCGTCCTCTTCACTCTGCTAATGCACTCCAACTCTCCTGTCTTCTGATTAATTCCTCCCACTCCTATCTTCAAGATTTTTCACATCCTACTCCCTTTCTTTGGAATTCTTTACCTCTCCTCCTCAGACTCTCCACCTCTCTACAAAACGTCAAACAGGCTCTTAAAACCCACTTCTTTACCAAACCCAGCCAAATCTCATCCTAACCCTCTGTTCAATGCTCTCTATGTACCCCATCTGTGTCACCCCTGTCTGTCTACCCATCCCTTTAGAATGTAAGCTCTCACGAGTAGAGCCCTCTACCCTCATGTGCTTATCCTTTTCTTACTTTAATAATCCTCAACTGCCCAAATCCTGCAGTTTTTTGGCCACCTTGGAACTTATCTCTATGTTGTTTACTGGTGTAGTTATGCTTAGTTACCCTGTACTTGTCCTATATTGTCTTCAACTGTAAGTCACTGTTTTCCTGTTTTCATTATATGCATATGTACTCTGTAATTGGGCACTGCAGAACCCTAGTGGTGCCATATAAAGGATAATAATAATAATAATAATAATAATAATAATAATAATAATATTATAAAAGCACTTTGTATTGCAACACTGTGAATTGATCTGCAAATTAAAATATATATTGTACTATTGTTTGTACTGTTCTGGCCCACTGTACCCCTGTACACTTATTATTCATGTACATACTATAATAAAAGACATTTGAATTGCTGCAGTGTGAGTTGAGCTACAGATTTAAAACTACACTGCTCAAAAAAACAATAACACATCCTAGATCTGAATGAATGAAATATTCTTATTAAATACTTTGTTCTTTACATAGTTGAATGTTCTGACAACAAAATCACACAAAAATTATCAATGGAAATCAAATTTATTAACCCATGGAGGTCTGGATTTGGAGTCACACTCAAAATTAAATTGGAAAAACACACTACAGGCTGATCCAACTTTGATGTAATGTCCTTAAAACAAGTCAAAATGAGGCTCAGTAGTGTGTGTGGACTCCACGTGCCTGTATGACCTCCCTACAATGCCTGGGCATGCTCCTGATGAGGTGGCAGATGGTCTCCTGAGGGATCTCCTCCCAGACCTGGATTAAAGCATCCGCCAACTCCTGGACAGTCTGTGGTGCAATGTGGCGTTGGTGGATGGAGCGAGACATGATGTCCCAGATGTGCTTAATTGGATTCAGGTCTGGGGAAAGGGCGGGCCAGTCCATAGCATCAATGCCTTCATCTTGCAGGAACTGCTGACACACTCCAGCAACATGAGGTCTAGCATTGTCTTGCATTAGGAGGAACCCAGGGCCAACCGCACCAGCATATGGTCTCACAAGGGGTCTGAGGATCTCATCTCGGTACCTAATGGCATTCAGGCTACCCCTGACAAGCACATGGAGGGCTGTGCGGCCCCCAAAAGAAATGCCACCCAACACCATTACTGACCCACTGCCAAACCGGTCATGCTGGAGGATGTTGCAGGCAGCAGAACGTTCTCCTTGGCGTCTCCAGACTCTGTCACATCTGTCACATGTTCTCAGTGAGAAGCTGCTTTCATCTGTGAAGAGCACAGGGCGCCAGTGGCAAATTTGCCAATCTTGGTATTCTCTGGCAAATGCCAAACGTTCTGCACAGTGGGGGTAATTCTGAGTTGATCGCAGCAGAAATTCTGTTAGCAACTTGGCAAAACCATATGCACTGCATGGGAGGCAGATATAACAAGTGTAGAGAGAGTTAGATTTGGGTGTGGTGTGTTCAATCTGCAATCTAATTTGCAGTGTAAAAATAAAGCAGCCAGTATTACCCTGCACAGAAATAAAATAACCCACCCAAATCTAACTCTCTCTGCACATGTTATATCTGCCTCCCTTGCAGTGCACATGGTTTTTCCCAGTTGCTAACAGAATTCCTGCTGCGATCAACTTGGAATTACCCCCAGTGTTAGGCTGTAAGCACAACCCCCACCTGTGGACGTCGGGCCCTCATACCACCCTCATGGAGTCTGTTTCTGATCATTTGAGTAGACACATGCACATTTGTGGCTTGCTGGAGGTCATTTTGCAGGGCTTTGGCAGTGCTTCTCCTGTTCCTCCTTGCACAAAGGCGGAGGCAGCGGTCCTGCTGCTGGGTTGTTGCCCACCTATGGCCTCCTCCGCGTCTCCTGATGTACTGGCCTGTCTCCTGGTAGCGCCTCCATGCTCTGGACACTACGCTGACAGACACAGCAAACCTTCTTGCCACAGCTCGCATTGATGTGCCATCCTGGATGAGCTGCACTACCTGAGCCACTTGTGTGGGTTGTAGACTCTGTCTCATGCTACCACTAGAGTGAAAGCACCAACAGCTTTCAAAAGTGACCAAAACATCAGCCAGAAAGCATAGGAGCTGAGAAGTGGTCTGTGGTCACCACCTGCAGAACAACTCCTTTATTGGGGGTGTCTTGCTAATTGCCTATAATTCCCACCTGTTGTCTATTACATTTGCACAACAGCATGTGAAACTGATTGTCAGTCAGTGTTGCTTCCTAAGTGGACAGTTTGATTTCACAGAAGTGTGATTGACTTGGAGTTACATTGTGTTGTTTAAGTGTTCCCTTTATTTTTTTGAGCAGTGTATATTGTTTTATTGTTTGTACTGTTCTGTTTCACGGTACTCCTGTGTGTTTATGATTCACGTGCATAATATAATAAAAACTTTTGAATTGCCACAGTGATCTGTGAGTTAAAAAATGTATAATAATCACTTTAGAGAAGAGAAACAAAATACCATTGCTGCAGCTGCTGTCACCAGTCATGATGACAATACCAGTGCTTCAGTTTCATCACCAACAGTGCAGGTCTTAGTGATATCCAGGCTTCAGCACAGATGGTTAAATCAAAATAACTGAGCTTCTAATTAAGTCACCTGTGCTGAATCCTGGATATCACTAAAACTTGCACTGTTGGTGTGCCTTGAGGACCGTGGTTGGGAATGCCTGCTCTAGAGCATAGAGGATTTAAGTAAGGGCATCTAAATAAAAAAAAAAACAATATACAATGTTAAGGAAAAAAACACTTGTAATAAAGGGGAAGTTTGGTGCAGGAAAATATAAAATTGCCAACATACCATTTACAGATGTAGCCACCTTTATCTTGAGTGGCTGAGGCGTTTGTCCCGTTCGAGCATACGCAGCGTACTGGGGCGTAGCGAGGCGCGCCTAGTCACAGAGAGGCTATCTAATCGCACGGAGACAGACATTTGACGTTTGGCGTTACCTGTACGTGTAATACCTGCGATCATCCACCAGATGTCGCTTTTTACAATCACCACTGCGCATGCGTGTGGGCTCCCGTAAAATATAATACTGAAATACTGTACAGTACTGTATAGTAAGGACTACTTTACTAGTGCAACCTAAAACCAGTAGTGTACACTGACGCAAATGGACGTGTTAGAAGTTCATTATTGCCTAATGATATTAGGAATATTGTACAGTATGTTAGCATCCTAATCCCGTAGCCATTTGTCTTAATCAAAACTAATGGATTTATTCATCTGTCTGCGGCGAAGTGGTGAAGTGTTCCGCTTCCTACAGTATACTCAGAGTCCCGTGTTCGATTCCTAAAGTACAGTACGAACGCATGTTAGTTTTTTCCAGACACTTTATAATTTTTTTTAATCACATAAACCAGGGCAAAGCTGCAGCAGATGTACTGTTAAGGTTCTATGCACCATACGGTACACATACAATTCTGTAGCAGGGCAGACTCAATTGAAATGGCTACTGCCTGTGACTCCATGGAGGCTCTCAGCTATGGAGCGAGTGATGACATAGATTTTGCGGACAACGGGGCAGTGCTGAAGGTGCGTCACAATCCCCTCGCTAAAATACATAGGGGTGAGGTCTATGCACATTATGGTACACCGGACTTGATCGCATAGCACACTGTCAAAATGTCCGTCGCCCCTGAACCCCCACTACGTGGCAGCCAGCGCTCGGAGATGGAGTGAGAGATAGTAGTGGAGTGAGAGATACAGTAGCAGTAGTTTTGAAGGCTATGGGGCAATGCTGAAGAAGAGTCACAATCCCCTCGCCAAAGCGATAGGGATAAGCGAGGTCTATCATTGTGGTACACCGGACTTGATCGCATAGCACACTGTCAAAATGGCCGTCGCCCCTGAACCCCCACTACGAGGCAGCCAGCGCTCGAAGATGGAGTGAGAGATAGTAGTGGAGTGAGAGATACAGTAGCAGTAGTTTTGAAGGCTATGGGGCAATGCTGAAGAAGCGTCACAATCCCCTCGCCAAAGCGATAGGGATAAGCGAGGTCTATCTTTATGGTACACCGGACTTGATCGCATACAGTAGCACACTGTCAAAATGGCCGTCGCCCCTGAACCCCCACAGTCGGAATTCGACCGCAATTGCATATACCATGTGACATAAGCTTGTGTACAGTATCTGTCATGAGGTGTTTTTTTCACTGACACTATTATTTTTTTCTATTGTAATATACAGAGGCGGCAAACTAGCCAAACAGGAATAATTAGCTTCTGCTGAATAAAATGAGATGCTACAGTACATGCCTATATTCTGTGTGTGACTGCGGCTCTATGAAATGAAATCTGAAAATGTAAATATGAAATGCATTACTAATGTGCAGCATTATGTGTATAAGGTGTGCTACAATATTTTCTGGCGTAACATAAGGAAAGGGCACTACTGCATGGTCTAATGCAGTGGTTCTCAAACTCAGTCCTCAGGACCCCACACAGTGCATGTTTTGCAGGTAAGTTCACAGGTGTACTGTATTAATTACTCACTGACACATTTTAAAAGGTCCATACATTAGGTGGAGCTAATTATTTCACTTGTGATTCTGTGAGACCTGCAAAACATGCACTGTGTGGGGTCCTGAGGACTGAGTTTGAGAACCTGTGGTCTAATGTAAATAAAGATCAATGTGGTGGGGTGTAATGTGAATAAGGGGCAATACTGTTAGGAGTAATGTGGTACTATCATATGATGTACTGTAACAAGAATAAGAGACACTACTGCATGATATAATGTGAATAAAGTTGCAGTACTGTGGTGTGTCATTTCATCTGGGGGTATTATTGTGTTCCAATGCCCCTTCCCAGCAAGAACTTGCACTGTTTTGGGCTGGCACTAAATGTGCACATTGTTCCTACAGTATTTAAATTATAGGGGGTAGGAGCGCCAAAATGGGTGATGGTGCTGGGAAAGTGGTGCAGGGTTATAGGCGGAACTAGCATCTGTGCAAGAGGGCATCAGCCGAAATGTAGCCTAGGTTGGTTAGGGACGGCTCTGGTAATACTGTACAGTACAGTACTTTGCATTCAATAGAGATACTGTTTGCACACAGGTTTTACATGAATCATTGGCAATGCTGCAGGAGTGTCTCATTAGGCAATCTAAAATATACCACGACTATGGGTGGGGATACAGTAGGTAAGTTCTGTCACCATAAGCTGTCTGCTGTGTATAGCAGATTTTCATCTGGGATGGATTTGTGTTTTTGTAATAAAAAAAACAAAAACATTTTACTGTACATTTAGTGGATACAGTATTTCTCCCCCATCTCCCCATAACGGCACATCATACTGTACAGTTACCCCATGTACTGTACTGTACCGTACCATACTGTATAAGGTAATATTTATTGGAAAAAAATCAATATTAATGTAAAAAAAAGTATTTATTACAACATACGATTGCATGTACTGTACTGATTAAAATGTACAGTACTCTTATTCAGGACTTATAAAACAGAAAATAACTGTTCATACACATCAATAACATTACTACTGTATAATATTCAACATTAGTTTATGCAATAATCAGACAAAGGGAATTTTATAAACATTTTTAATAATGCACCAATTAAAAATTTTAAACATAAAATATAGTACAGAACTACATATTTGTGGCTTGACCATTTCTTTCGACTATAACAGGTAATACTTTATACAGGTGATTTATATAATTATTACAATGCTCAGGTGTGAGTACTTCTAGCCAAAATTTCTTAATCCCATCCAACAGCTGCTGTTTTGTTGTTGGCTTCGCAACACTCCTAATGTACCTCTTCAATTGAGCCCACACTAATTCAATTGGATTCATGTCTGGTGATCTATAAAAAAAAAAAAAAAAAAAGTATAGAAAAAAAGTTAGTCAATTAATGACATTAAATAGAGAAAATTAAACATACGGTATTGTACTGTTTATTAAACCAAAAAATATATTTACAGTACTAGAGTGCTACTCAAAATTTTACTTGTACACTGTTGAAAGAATACTCACTCTGGTGGTGTGCGTTCCCAATTCATACCTTTCTCTTCCATAAATTTGGCAGAGGCGGAGTGTTTAGGATCATTGTCTTGGAATATCCTATGGTGAGTTGGGTAATATTTATTCACAAATGGCACCATACATCCCTCTACTATTGTTTCTTGGAAAAATTTCTTATCCATGATCCCTACAGAAATAAAAAAATGTTGTTCATTAATAAGCAACTCATTTTATTGTGCAGTTACATGTACTCTACAGTACAGCATGTATTTTTACAGAACACAGGCACAGAATAAAGTATAGTACTGTACCTTCGAAAAATAATAGGGGACCAGCTCCTAATCGTGTTATGCCTCCCCATACATGGACTTTCAATGGATGCTTTGGGCGTGGTTTTTTAATGAGATATGGTTATGTTTCCGGAATGACATTCTGGAGAACCGCTCAAGGGCAACAGACGATTCATCTGTGAAAATGACATCATGAAATGTTTCGCCACTCTCAATCCATCGCCGTGCCTGTTCCACTCTCTTTTCTTTATTCAAATCTCTTATCATGGGAGATATCCTGTGAAGAGCCAAAAATAATGAAATCAGATACAGTAATGAAATTCCTGATTTACAGATTACTGTATATACAGTAGACTGTATGTGCAGTATACTGTATTATATACCTACTGTATACATTAAACTGTACATACATTACAGTATATACAGAGTAATATATATATATATATATATATATATATACACATACATACATACATACACACACAAACACAGTATACAGTATGTAATCATCACAATAAGCCGGCAATGCTTCATCGCTGTCTCTGAGTGCCTGTACAGTAGGCATCTCTTTTTGGATATATATATATATATATATATATATACACATACATACACACACATACTGTATATAGTATAAAGTACACACTCTGTATAATGATTTATGGCATTGTTATATCACTTATCAAGGGATTATTAACAGTGAATATGTGTGCATCTACTGTATGGTTTATACTGCTTTCAGTTTACCTTGTTGCGCCAAAGGTCCATCCCATTTTCCGTCGCATCCTTCTGACGCTGGTGGTTGATATGTCCAGGTCATACTTGGAATGGAGAATTCGTTTTATTTGCAGAGCAGTACGCTCATCATCCTCACGAGTTAGTTCCTCCACAATTTGTTGCACTCTCCTACAGTACAATACAGTATGAAAAATATGAATTAATGAACAGCACAATCACAGTTAGATTACGTTTTATTTTTTAAAAAAAATTGTCTATTGTATACAGCAAGTCATTTAAACATTACAGTAGTGTACAGTACGTACCATGTGCATTTTGTAGGAAATACAAATCTGGGCGTTGTTCTCTCGAAAGCATGTGTTAGGGTCTCCTGCCCTGTGCTGCCACGTCGTCATGGCAACCGGGTGACAAGTGCTAGCGGAGTGACCTGAGCGCAGCTGATACTCCGGTTCGGGTCTTTTGCTGTGCAGTGGTTATAGGCTCTGTGCATGGCAGGGGATCCGGTGCTGGTTTTTGTGCTCACAGTCTGTGAGGTCTGAGTGGGGCGTGGACAGCACCTTCTTTATAAGGCCTCTTCTCAGGGTAAGCAGATGCTGCTGAATCTTTGTTGGTTAGTCAGTTTCTGAAAGTTAGCCAGTACTGTGTAGCTTTGTATTTGTTTGTTGCTTACTGCAAATAGGCCTGGGGATTTGGTATTACACTCTGCCAATCCAGACCTAGCAGTAAGACTGGAGTCAGTCGTTTAGCTTGCTGGGGTTCTGTTACTACTCTGTGAACTTAGCAAGTTTGCGGCTGTATTCTAAGACTTGCCTGTCTAATCCTGTCTCACTGTGCTAGGTGTCAGGGGTCAGTTTAGTGGCAGTAAGCTGAACCTGTGCACTGCAAGTGAGAATTAGGATTGTGGAGACTCTCCTTGTGTCTATCATTCCATCTCTGACCAAGGAGTTTACTGCCACACCCGTTTGTAACCCTTTAGGGTTTTGCTGTTGCCCTTAGCAACATCATTTCGGGTTCTCTACGTATTAAAACACAACATCTTGCTTTTCCCATCTGAGCAGTTCTAATACAAGGGAGATACCCAGTTCCTTAGCCTCTGGGCTTCTCTGTTCACTTTGTGTGTATTTTGTTACCCTATCACCTTCTGTGTACGTTATGTCATATTCCCCAGTCTGTCTGTAAGTCCATTTGTTTTGCATAACAGTTCAAACACCAGTACATTCCTGCAGGCACTGGAGTGCATAACAGTCCTGACACCAGTACTTTCCTGCAGGCACTGGTGTGCATAACATATTCAGCAGCCCAATACTCCTGTTGAAATTTTGTGGGAATATGGAGCATACCCCTCAAAATACGTTGCAACAGGTGGTCGATCAGGTGCAGGTTCTGACTCGACAATTTAATGATTTGTCCATTAAAATGCACACCTCCCAGGCTGCTGGCGGAGCTCCCGCAGCAGCAGCACCTGCAGGGGTTAAGGAGCCGAAAGTAAATCTCCCGGATCGTTTTTCTGGAGATCGCTCGCAGTTCTTTTGTTTCAAGGAGAGCTGCAAGCTATACTTCCGGCTTAGGCCTCAGTCTTCTGGGTCGGAGATTCAGCGGGTGGGCATAGTGATTTCCTTGCTACAAGGAGACCCACAGGTCTGGGCATATGGGTTGCAGCCTGACTGTCCGTCGCTTAAAAGTGTTGATGCTTTTTTTACGGCACTGGGCATGTTGTATGATGACCCTGACAAGACGGCCTCAGCCGAGGCTCAGATTTCGATCCTTAAGCAAGGGCGAAGGCCAGTTGAGGTTTACTGTACGGAGTTTCGGAGGTTGGCCCATGATACCCAGTGGAATGACCCAGCCCTGAGACACCAGTACCGAAGAGGTCTTTCTAACCAGATAAAGGACCAACTGGTACAATATCCCTTGCCTGATAGCTTGGATCAGCTCATGCAGTTATCCATCCGGGTGGATAGACGGCTGAGAGAGCGTAGGCTTGAAAGGGAGACTGAGATTTCCTTCCTTCCCAAGGGAACCTCAGACTCTGAGGAATTTTCCGAGGAGCCTATGCAGATTGGGGCTACCCGCCTCTCCTCGCGTGAGAAGACGCGGAGGAGACAGCAGGGGTTGTGTTTGTACTGTGGGAATAAAGGTCATGTGGTAGTATCATGCCCAGAAAAGCCGGAAAACTTCAGGGCCTGAGGGTGATGGGAAATATCCTGTCAGGCCAGAAGTCAGAATTTCCCAAGAAGACTTTTATCATTCCGGTGACCTTGAAGATCCTCGGTCAAACTGTCAAGACTGAGGCCTTTGTGGACAGTGGGGCCGACGGGGTTTTTATGGACCGCCAATTTGCCCTGAAACACTCTGTTCCCTTAGTACCCTTGGCATCGGAAATTGAGATTTGTGGGTTAAACGGGGAACCATTATCCCAAGGTAAAATTACCTCTTGCACTAGCCAGATTTCTTTGTTTATTGGAGCCACACACTCTCAAAAATTGTCCTTTTATGTGACTGTCTGTACTTTTGCCCCATTGGTGTTGGGGTAACCCTGGTTAAGGGCCCACAATCCTCAATTTGACTGGGTCTCTGGGGAGATTCTTAGTTGGGGTACTGATTGTTTCAGGAGTTGCTTGAGCCTTCCAGTCAGGCTCTCGCAGCTAAGTTTGCCAGGATTGCCAGGGTGTTATGCAGATTTTGCGGACGTGTTCTCCAAAAAAGTTGCAGAGGTACTACCTCCCCATCGCCCCTATGACTGTGCCATTGATTTGTTGCCAAATGCTAAGCTTCCCAAGAGCAGGTTGTACTCCCTGTCACGTCCTGAGACTCAGGCTATGGCAGAGTACATTCAGGAGAACTTGGCTAAGGGATTTATCAGACCTTCACAGTCTCCAGTTGGGTCGGGGTTCTTCTTCGTGGGTAAAAAGGACGGTTCGTTGCGACCCTGCATCGACTTCAGGGAATTGAACCGTATCACGATTAAAAACTCATACCCACTGCCTCTCATTTCGGTCTTGTTTGACCAGCTTCGTACTGCCACCATTTTTTCTAAGATTGACCTACGCGGTGCGTACAATCTAATCCGAATAAGAGAGGGGGATGAATGGAAGACTGCCTTTAATACCCACTCAGGGCATTATGAATATTTGGTGATGCCTTTTGGGCTCTGTAATGCCCCGGCAGTCTTCCAGGATTTCATGAATGATGTGCTCAGGGAATATTTGGATAGATTCTTAGTTGTATACTTAGATGACATCCTAATCTTCTCCCATTCCCTGGAGGAACATCGGAAGCATGTACGCTTAGTCCTCCAGAAACTCAGAGACCACCGGCTTGGGGCGAAGCTGGAGAAGTGCGAATTTGAAGTTCAGCAAATCGCATTTCTAGGATATATTATCTCCCCAGAAGGTTTCCAAATGGAGGGTTCCAAGGTACAGGCAGTCCTGGATTGGGTGCAGCCCACTAGTTTGAAGGCGCTTCAGCGTTTCCGGGGCTTTGCGAATTTTTATAGACGATTTATCGCTGGATTTTCGTCTATAGTGGCGCCCTTGGTGGCACTCACTAAGAAAGGGGCGGATGTTGCTCACTGGTCTTGTGAGGCTAAAGCGGCTTTTGCCCGTCTCAAAAGGGCATTTGTTTCGGCCAAGGTGCTGCGACACCCAGATCCAGAGCGTCCTTTTGTGGTGGAGGTGGATGCCTCTGAGATGGGTATTGGGGCAGTGCTTTCTCAGATGGGAGTGTCTGATAATCGCCTTCATCCCTGTGCTTACTTTTCCCGTAAATTTTCGCCTGCCGAGATGAATTATGACGTGGGTAACCGGGAATTGTTGGCTATTAAGGATGCACTCGAGGAGTAGAGACACTGGCTTGAGGGGGCTAAGTTTGTGGTCTCAATTCTCACTGACCATAAGAATCTGGCATATTTAGAGTCAGCGAAGCGTCTCAATGCCAGGCAGGCACGATGGGCTTTGTTTTTTGCTCGCTTTAATTTTTTGATAACATATCGCCCTGGGTCAAAAAACATCAAGGCTGATGCGCTCTCGCAGAGTTTTGCTCCAATCCAGGAGACCACCGAGGAGCCGTTGCCCATTGTTTCCCCATCATGTATTAAAGTGGGCATTACCCAGGACCTCTTATCATTAGTCCTTAGAGCACAGGAGCAGGCTCCTCCAGACCTTCCGGTAGGTCTTTTGTTTGTGCCTCCTAGGTTAAGACAGCGAGTGTTCCTGGAATTCCATGCCAAGAAGTCTGCAGGTCACCCGGGTATTGCCAGAACTCGGGAGTTGCTATCTAGGGCGGTGTGGTGGCCCTCGGTGGCTAAGGATGTGGATCAGTGGGTTCGGGCATATGACATCTGTGCCCGAAATAAGACTCCTAGAGGGGTTCCTGTTGGCCCATTACATCCACTCTCTATCCCATCTAAGCCATGGACCCACATTTCAATGGATTTTGTGGTGGACTTGCCCAAATCCTCGGGGATGACAGCCATCTGGGTTGTCGTTGACAGGTTTTCGAAGATGGCGCACTTCGTTCCACTGGTTGGGCTGCCATCGGCCAGACGCCTGTCTGAATTATTTATGCTGCATGTTGTGCGTCTCCACGGGTTGCCACTTGATGTGGTCTCTGACCGCGGATCCCAGTTTGTGGCCAAATTCTGGAGGGCATTTTGTTCCGATCTCCAGATTTCTGTCAGCTTGTCGTCGGGCTACCATCCGCAGTCTAATGGGCAGACTGAAAGGGTGAACCAGTCCTTGGAGCAGTTCCTCAGGTGTTATGTCTCCAAGTGTCAGACTGACTGGGTTGCTCATCTGTCCATGGCGGAGTTTGCCTATAACAACGCGGCTCACTCTGCTACAGGGATCTCTCCCTTCCTTTGTGTGTATGGGCATCATCCTAAGGCCAATTCTTTTGACCCCCTGGACTCCACGCCTGGTGGTTCCTCTGTGGTTTCGGTCCTTAGAGGTATTTGGCGGAAAGTGAAGAAAGCCCTTGTGTCTGTGCCATTAGTGACCAAAAGGGTTTTTGATAAGCGGAGAAGACCCTGCAGCTTCAAATTAGGAGACTTCGTCTGGTTGTCTACCAAGAATTTGAAGTTGAGACAGCCATCTCATAAGTTAGGCCCCTGGTTCATCGGCCCTTATAAGATCACCAGGGTTATCAATCCGGTGGCATTTCAGTTAGATCTGCCCCGTTCTTTGGGTATCAATAAAACATTTCATTGTTCCCTTTTAAAACGGGCGATTAGTAATCCTTCTTCCAGTGGAAAACCTTCCCCTCTTCTGATACGTGGCCAGAGGGAGTTTGTTGTTGAAAGGATTCTTGACTCCAAGGTGGTTCGGGGTCGGCTGTCATTTTTGGTGCACTGGAAGGGGTATGGCCCGGAGGAGCGGTCGTGGGTGCGCAGTTGTGATCTTCATGCCCCCAGACTGATACGCTCTTTCTTCTCGCAGTTCCCCGATAAACCCGGTGGTAGGGGTTCTTTGACCCCTCGTCAGAGGGGGGGTACTGTTAGGGTCTCCTGCCCTGTGCTGCCACGTCGTCATGGCAACCGGGTGACAAGTGCTAGCGGAGTGACCTGAGCGCAGCTGATACTCCGGTTCGGGTCTTTTGCTGTGCAGTGGTTATAGGCTCTGTGCATGGCAGGGGATCCGGTGCTGGTTTTTGTGCTCACAGTCTGTGAGGTCTGAGTGGGGCGTGGACAGCACCTGCTTTATAAGGCCTCTTCTCAGGGTAAGCAGATGCTGCTGAATCTTTGTTGGTTGGTCAGTTTCTGAAAGTTAGCCAGTACTGTGTAGCTTTGTATTTGTTTGTTGCTTACTGCAAATAGGCCTGGGGATTTGGTATTACACTCTGCCAATCCAGACCTAGCAGTAAGACTGGAGTCAGTCGTTTAGCTTGCTGGGGTTCTGTTACTACTCTGTGAACTTAGCAAGTTTGCGGCTGTATTCTAAGACTTGCCTGTCTAATCCTGTCTCACTGTGCTAGGTGTCAGGGGTCAGTTTAGTGGCAGTAAGCTGAACCTGTGCACTGCAAGTGAGAATTAGGATTGTGGAGACTCTCCTTGTGTCTATCATTCCATCTCTGACCAAGGAGTTTACTGCCACACCCGTTTGTAACCCTTTAGGGTTTTGCTGTTGCCCTTAGCAACAGCATTTCGGGTTCTCTACGTATTAAAACACAACATCTTGCTTTTCCCATCTGAGCAGTTCTAATACAAGGGAGATACCCAGTTCCTTAGCCTCTGGGCTTCTCTGTTCACTTTGTGTGTATTTTGTTACCCTATCACCTTCTGTGTACGTTATGTCATATTCCCCAGTCTGTCTGTAAGTCCATTTGTTTTGCATAACAGTTCAAACACCAGTACATTCCTGCAGGCACTGGAGTGCATAACAGTCCTGACACCAGTACTTTCCTGCAGGCACTGGTGTGCATAACAGCATGATAGCGCACCGTTTCTAAAGTGACTATAATGCCACTTTCCTTGAGCCATGCATGGATCTCTTTGATGGTTTTATTTTCTTTTTTCATGTTGGCGATTATCTTGCTCATCGTTTTGTTGATAGTTACTGGCATGTTGTCCAACTGTAATTCCTGTATGGAGAAAAAACATTTGTGAATACTGTAGTCTTTACACATCTGAAAATTTGTAAGAGTATTATGATAAAAGTTAATACTGTACATGTTTACTATATACTACCTGATGTTCAAATTTTAGTACTGTATACTGTACAGTACTGAAAATACCACAACCTGATGGGATTTCTGCAATCAGGATACCGCTGTCGGTCACTTTACTGCTGGAATCCTGACCACTGGTCACGCGAACCCAAGCCATTGGTACTGTTAATAAATCAATAAATAATAAATGTACAATACAGTACAGTAGAGTACTGTACAGTAGATTACAATTCTTACCAGGCTGGCCTGAGGGCTCCCCCATTTCCTCCTCCTCCTCTGCCTCAGTATCAATAACGAGGCGGTCTGTGTGTACAAGATAACAAGTATTGTAAAATAAAAAAATGACAGTAATACTGTAGGAAGCTAGTGTGTCTGTAACAAAAATAATGATTACCACTTCCGGAGCTCTGCTGGTCAGATGGGGTGGGTGGGGCATGTGCTGCTGTGGAAAAATCACATTAACATAAGCTGCTGTACAGTACAATGAAATACAGTACAGTAAATAATGGATAAAAATAAATCATAAAATATCATAAGATACAGTATGCCGGCACTCAGTATTACAGACGATGGCATCCCGAATGCAAAAATACAGAATTGGAAAATCCCCACAGGGGGTTGTTAAGTATATCCCCCCCCCCCCCTAACCAAAAACCTACGCTTAAGCAGCCTAACCTCCCACTTGGTGCTTAACCCTAAGTCCCCCCTGGTGTTGCCTAAACCTAACCACCCAGGGGAAATTTTGTGTGTGGTACTGTACATAAAATGGTGTCAGTGGCATACTGTAACTGGTGGTACTGTGAGAGAAAAAAAAAGATTTTACTCACCGGTAAATCTATTTCTCGTAGTCCGTAGTGGATGCTGGGAACTCCGTAAGGACCATGGGGAACAGACGGGCTCCGCAGGAGACTGGGCACTCTATAAGAAAGATTTGGTACTATCTGGTGTGCACTGGCTCCTCCCTCTATGCCCCTCCTCCAGACCTCAGTTAGGATACTGTGCCCGGAAGAGCTGACACAATAAGGAAGGATTTTTTGAATCCCGGGTAAGACTCATACCAGCCACACCAATCACACCGTATAACTCGTGATACTATACCCAGTTAACAGTATGAAATATAACTGAGCCTCTCAACAGATGGCTCAATAATAACCCTTTAGTTAGGCAATAACTATATACAAGTATTGCAGACACTCCGCACTTGGGACGGGCGCCCAGCATCCACTACGGACTACGAGAAATAGATTTACCGGTGAGTAAAATCTTATTTTCTCTAACGTCCTAGTGGATGCTGGGGACTCCGTAAGGACCATGGGGATTATACCAAAGCTCCCAAACGGGCGCGAGAGTGCGGATGACTCTGCAGCACCGAATGAGAGAACTCAAGGTCCTCCTCAGCCAGGGTATCAAATTTGTAGAATTTTGCAAACGTGTTTGCCCCTGACCAAGTAGCAGCTCGGCAAAGTTGTAAAGCCGAGACCCCTCGGGCAGCCGCCCAAGATGAGCCCACCTTCCGTGTGGAATGGGCTTTTACAGATTTAGGCTGCGGTAAGCCTACCGCAGAATGCGCCAGCTGAATAGTGCTACAAATCCAGCGCGCAATAGACTGCTTAGAAGCAGGAGCACCTATCTTGTTGGGTGCGTACAGGACAAAAAGCGAGTCAGTCTTTCTGACTCCAGCCGTCCTGGAAACATAAATTTTCAGGGCCCTGACTACATCCAGTAACTTGGAATCCTCCAAGTCCCCAGTAGCCGCAGGCACCACAATAGGTTGGTTCAAGTGAAAAGCAGATACCACCTTAGGGAGAAACTGGGGACGAGTCCTCAATTCTGCCTTATCCATATGAAAAATCAGATAATGGCTTTTACAAGACAAAGCCGCCAATTCTGACACACGCCTGGCCGAAGCCAAGGCCAATAACATGACCACTTTCCACATGAGATATTTCAGATCCACAGTTTTAAGTGGTTCAAACCAATGTGATTTTAGGAAATTCAACACCACATTGAGATCCCAAGGTGCCACGGGAGGCACAAAAGGGGGCTGAATATGAAGCACTCCCTTTACAAAAGTCTGAACTTCAGGCAGTGAAGCCAGTTCTTTCTGGAAGAAAATCGACAGGGCCGAAATCTGGACTTTAATGGAACCCAAATTTAGGCCCGTAGTCACTCCCGACAGTAGGAAGTGTAGAAAGCGACCCAGCTGAAATTCCTCTGTTGGGGCCTTCTGAGCCTCACACCACGCAACATATCTTCGCCAAATACGGTGATAATGGTTCGCGGTTACTTCTTTCCTGGCTTTTATTAGCGTAGGAATGACTTCCTCCGGAATGCCCTTTTCCTTTAGGATCCGGAATTCAACCGCCATGCCGTCAAACGCAGCCGCGGTAAGTCTTGGAACAGACAGGGCCCCTGCTGCAGCAGATCCTGTCTGAGCGGTAGAGGCCATGGGTCCTCTGATATCATTTCCTGAAGTTCCGGGTACCAAGCCCTTCTTGGCCAATCCGGAACCACGAGTATCGTTCTTACTCCTCGCCTTCTTATTATTCTCAGTACCTTTGGTATGAGAGGCAGAGGAGGGAACACATAAACCGACTGGTACACCCACGGTGTCACTAGAGCGTCCACAGCTATCGCCTGAGGGTCCCTTGACCTGGCGCAATATCTCTTTAGCTTTTTGTTGAGGCGGGATGCCATCATGTCCACCTGTGGCCTTTCCCAACGGTTTACCAACAGTAGGAAGACTTCTGGATGAAGTCCCCACTCTCCCGGGTGTAGGTCGTGTCTGCTGAGGAAGTCTGCTTCCCAGTTGTCTACTCCCGGAATGAACACTGCTGACAGTGCTAGTACGTGATTTTCCGCCCATCGGAGAATCCTTGTGGCTTCTGCCATTGCCATCCTGCTTCTTGTGCCGCCCTGTCGGTTCACATGGGCGACTGCCGTGATGTTGTCTGACTGGATCAGTACCGGCTGGTTTTGAAGCAGGGGTCTTGCCTGACTTAGGACATTGTAAATGGCCCTTAGTTCCAGAATATTTATATGTAGGGAAGTCTCCTGACTTGACCATAGTCCTTGGAAGTTTCTTCCCTGTGTGACTGCTCCCCAGCCTCGAAGGCTGGCATCCGTGGTCACCAGGACCTTCTGTGTCCAAAATCATCCCCAGGAACAGTAAGCGAGTGGAAGGAACCAGCTGTGACTTTGGAATGTTCAGAATCCAGCCATGCTGTTGTAGCACCTCCTGAGATAGTGCTACTCCGACCAGTAACTGCTCCCTGGACCTCGCCTTTATAAGGAGATCGTCCAAGTATGGGATAATTAAAACTCCCTTTTTTCGAAGGAGTATCATCATTTCTGCCATTACCTTGGTAAACACCCTCGGTGCCGTGGACAGTCCAAACGGTAGTGTCTGGAATTGGTAATGGCAATCCTGTACCACAAATCTGAGGTACTCCTGGTGAGGAAGGTAAATAGGGACATGCAGGTAAGCATCCTTGATGTCCAGGGATACCATGTAATCCCCCTCGTCCAGGCTTGCAATAACCGCCCTGAGCGATTCCATCTTGAACTTGAATTTTGTTATGTAAGTGTTCAAGGATTTCAAATTTAAAATGGGTCTCACTGAACCGTCTGGTTTCGGTACCACAAACAGTGTGGAATAGTAGCCCCGGCCTTGTTGAAGTAGGGGTACCTTGACTATCACCTGCTGGGAATACAGCTTGTGAATGGCCTCTAGCACAGCCTCCCTGCCCGATGGAGTCGTCGGTAAGGCTGATTTGAGGAAACGGCGGGGGGGCGGCGCCTCGAATTCCAGCTTGTACCCCTGAGATACTACTTGAAGGATCCAGGGATCCACCCGTGAGCGAGCCCACTGATCGCTGACATTTTTGAGGCGGCCCCCCACCGTACCTGGCTCCGCCTGTGGAGCCTTACCGTCATGCGGCTGATTTGGAAGAAGCGGGGGAGGACTTTTGGTCCTGGGAACCGGCTGTGTGTTGCAGCTTTTTCCCCCTTCCTCTGCCTCTAGACAGAAAGGACCCGCCTTTTCCGCGCCTGTTTTTCTGGGGTCGAAAGGACTGTACTTGGTAATACGGTGCTTTCTTAGGCTGTGAGGGGACATGGGGCAAAAATGCAGACTTCCCAGCCGTTGCTGTGGAAACAAGGTCTGAGAGACCGTCCCCGAATAACTCCTCACCCTTATAAGGCAAAACTTCCATGTGCCTTTTAGAATCTGCATCTCCTGTCCACTGCCGAGTCCATAAGCCTCTCCTAGCAGAGATGGACAAAGCACTTATTCTAGATGCCAGCCGGCAGATCTCCCTCTGTGCATCTCTCATGTATAAGACCGAGTCTTTTATATGCTCTATGGTTAGCAATATAGTGTCTCTGTCTAGGGTGTCAATATTTTCCGACAGGGAATCTGACCAAGCAGCAGCAGCACTGCACATCCAGGCTGAGGCAATAGCTGGTCTCAGTATAACACCAGTGTGTGTGTAAATAGATTTTAGGATAGCCTCCTGCTTTCTATCAGCAGGTTCCTTTAGGGCGGCCGTATCCGGAGACGGTAGTGCCACCTTTTTAGACAAACGTGTGAGCGCTTTATCCACCCTAGGGGGAGTTTCCCAACGTGACCTATCCTCTGACGAGAAAGGGAACGCCATTAGTAATTTTTTTGAAATCACCAATTTTTTATCGGGGAAAGCCCACGCTTCTTCACACACCTCATTCAATTCCTCAGATGGGGGAAAAACTATAGGTAGTTTTTTCTCCCCAAACACAATACCCTTCTTTGAGGTACCCGGGTTTATATCAGTAAGGTGTAATACCTCTTTCATTGCCTCAATCATGCCACGAGCTGAGAAGCCGGCTGTCCCGCATTTGGCATGTCGTCAAATTTTTTATGTAAGGAGTCGACACTTGCACGTAATTCCTTCCATAAATCCATCCACTCAGGTGTCTGCCCCGCAGGGGGTGACATCACATTAATAGGCATCTGCTCCGCCTCCACATAAGTCTCCTCATCAAACATGTCGACACAGCCGTACCGACACACCGCACACACACAGGGAATGCTCTTACAAGGAGACAGGACCCCACAAAAGCCCTTTGGGGAGACAGAGAGAAAGTATGCCAACACACACCAGAGCGCTATAATAATACAGGGACTAACTGAATTATGGCCCTTTATAGCTGCTTATTATATTAAACTGCGCCCAAATTTAGTGCCCCCCTCTCTTTTTTACCCTTTCCGTAGTGTAGACTGCAGGGGAGAGTCAGGGAGCTTCCTTCCAGCGGAACTGTGAGGGAATAAAGGCGCCAGTGTGCTGAGGGAGAAGGCTCCGCCCCTTTTTCGGCGGCCTTTCTCCCGCTTTTTTCTGTAATTCTGGCAGGGGTAATTACCACATATATAGCCTCTGGGACTATATATTGTGGTTATTTTTGCCAGCCAAGGTGATATTATTGCTGCTCAGGGCGCCCCCCCCCCAGCGCCCTGCACCCTCAGTGACCGGAGTGTGAAGTGTGTATGAGGAGCAATGGCGCACAGCTGCAGTGCTGTGCGCTACCTTGGTGAAGACTAATGTCTTCTGCCGCCAATTTTCCGGACCATCTTCATGCTTCTGGCTCTGTAAGGGGGACGGCGGCGCGGCTCCGGGAACGAACACCAAGGACGAGTCCTGCGGTCGATCCCTCTGGAGCTAATGGTGTCCAGTAGCCTAAGAAGCCCAAGCTAGCTGCAAACAGGTAGGTTCGCTTCTTCTCCCCTTAGTTCCACGATGCAGTGAGCCTGTTGCCAGCAGGTCTCACTGTAAAATAAAAAACCTAATTTTAAACTTTCTTTCTAGCAGCTCAGGAGAGCTCCTAGTGTGCAACCAGCTCGGGCCGGGCACAGAAATCTAACTGAGGTCTGGAGGAGGGGCATAGAGGGAGGAGCCAGTGCACACCAGATAGTACCAAATCTTTCTTATAGAGTGCCCAGTCTCCTGCGGAGCCCGTCTGTTCCCCATGGTCCTTACGGAGTCCCCAGCATCCACTAGGACGTTAGAGAAAATAACAGTGCTGTAAGTGAAGCTGTCAATTTGTAACATGTACTATTCAGTATCCAGGACACATGTACAGTAGTGTAACGATGACAGTCGCACCAGAATTCTCGTTACACAATACCATTGGGAAGCAAAGCACTAATCAGAGAGTACTGTAGTGTGCTTACCGGCTGCAGTGGTGCCTGGCAGCGCTGGTGGTGGTGGTGGTGGTGGTGGTGGTACTGTGAGAAAAAAAATAACAGTGCTGTAAGTGAAGCTGTCAATTTGTAACATGTACTATTCAGTATCCAGGACACATGTACAGTAGTGTAACGATGACAGTCGCACCAGAATTCTCGTTACACAATACCATTGGGAAGCAAAGCACTAATCAGAGAGTACTGTAGTGTGCTTACCGGCTGCAGTGGTGTCTGGCAGCGCAGGTGGTGGTGGTGGTGGTGGTGGTGGTGGTGGTGGTACTGTGAGAAAAAAAATAACAGTGCTGTTAGTGAAGCTGTCAAACGTAAATTAACAAACAACTATCACTGTAATTTACCATCCTCATCCCGTAGCGAAGCACGGGTATTCAGATATCTACAATGTTATTTATACTGTGTGTTTAATATTTACATTTAGTTTTGTAAACAGACATTCTTAACATCACAGGCAACCAGATCTCACAGGAAGTGTCCCACCCTCCCTCCCATCTGGATTGCAGTGAGTTATCTGTGCTGGTTAGGACAGGGGGGTGGAACTGTATAAATAACTACAGTATGTACACTACTGTATTTGACAATACTTACCAGCTTGGCGGCGCCTGGCCCGCCTCCTGTGCCGTCGTGCTCCCAGCCCTGTAAAAGTATATGTACAGTATAATGGCAGCATACTGTACAGCCAATGAAGTTCAAAATTGACAGCATCTTTATGACATCACTATCAATGGAATTGTTCATTCTAGTACCCTGCACCTAATCACTCAGGCGGGCATAGTGTACTGTACTGTATTCAAAACTTAAGGGGCACATTTCTAAATGTGACATACAGTACACTTACAGTATCGCTACAGTACAGTAGGTCCAGGGTATTAGACAGAACACTACCTTTATAGACATTGTAACACACATTAGCATTGCCCTTATAAACATTATGACACACATCAGCATGCAGCCCTCCCACCCTTAACCATCTCAGTACTGTTCATTACAGTATAAATTTATTTCATGACAGATGATGCAGCACTCACCTGAATTCATCTTATTCACGTCATGTCACAGTAGTGCAGTTTATTCATGTCACAGTACTGTCCTTGATTCACGTTGTGTCACACAGTAGAGCACCTTATTCACGTTACTGTACTGTACGTCACAGTAGTGCAGTAGTATATCCACATTACGTCACAAAGTAGAGATCTGCCACAGTCATGAACCTTATAACACATTATGCAAGAGTAATGCACGTCAGAACACATTAGGCCACTGTAACATCCCTTTGAATAATTTCTGCCACAGTAACGTCCCTTAGAACACTGTACTATCTGAAACACAAATCTCCCTTATAACCGATAAATATTGACTGGAATTTTGGGAATAAAACACGGGACTGTCAGCGTGGGAGGCACTGCACAATACGACAAACTGCACATTACACTGCACAATACGCTGCAGGTACACTGCACGACACTGCATACTGTATGCACTGCACTGCGTAATACAACAAACTGCACATTACACTGCATGATACACTGCACTTTTCCCTGAAAAATATGATACTGTACAATGTACACTGCACAAAACACTGCAATTACCATATGTGTATACAGTACACTGCACGATGTGATTCACTATGCATTACACTCACTGCACAATACCATATACTGAATGTACACTGCATGACACGCTGCAATTACACAGCACGATACACTGTGATATACTGCATATACTGTACACTGCATGACACACTGCACAATCGTAGACCACATGGATTGTAAAGAACTATATATACACACAAGTTAAAAAAATAATAATGGTTTTTGTAAAACTCATGTCGATCTTTTTCCATGTCAATTTAACGGCCATGTCAACCTAAAATATAACTGTTGTCAACCAATTTCAAAAGCCACACCATCTAGGTCGACACCAGATCTAGGTCGACATGGTGTCGACCTAGATGGTGTCACCTTTGACATGGATAGTAAATGTAAGAAAATTTTAAAAAGGGTAAAAAAAATACAAATTGACCTTTTGACCCTGGTTAATGTTTGGGCCTTGTTTAACCATTTGTTTACCACAGATACAGTGCTGTATAGACCGGATACCTGCTGCTACAGCAGCCACCTGCTATAATGTACTGTACCTGTAACTACAATAACTTAAAGTACAGTAATCTACAGTGATGTACTGTACTTACAATCCCTTATGGCCTGAAGGCGCCTTGGAGTCCGGCGGACGAGGTCGCTCCACCTCCTCTGCAGCGACCTCACGGATCTCCTCCGGTTATATTTCCGGAGGATATCCCTGCTGGCCCTCCTGTAGGCCCGCACTTTCTCCTCGTTGCTGGCGAGACTTGTGTCCCGCCAGCGCACGAGGAGACGCAGCTCACCGAGCGCATAAGGACGGTCTCTTGCATCAGCCATGACTCCGTCCTTATGCGCACTGTGCGTCTCAGACGTCGTGCATCTCAGACTTCGTGCATTCCACGCATTCAGCGACGCCCGCTGAGGATTCCCAATTTCATGTGTGAAAGTACAGCAAGCAGCGCCCTGCCCCCTCCCTATTGGTGTTGGTTTATGCCTTAGGGGACACGGACGCTCGCATTTGTAAAGCACAGTATTTCCCATCGTCTCCCCCTACCCCCCTCGCCCTTACCCCCTGGGAGCCTACAATACTGTTTTGCTCACTCAGAATACACTCAATTCTACTCATTGCCGCTGGGTAGTGGCATTTAGCGTAAAGAATCGCTCCTGCAGATCTACTCTGATTTATGTGAAACTTGTGTGCATCCTTCCATTGGATGCACAGTATTAGAGACAAAAAAAAATATATTAAAGTGAATGTCACGGGAACACATAAACAAAAAAAAAAGGCTGGCACTTCCTTCCCATTGGTGATGGTTTATGCCGTAGGGGACTCGGACGCTCATATAATTGCATTTCAAAGCCACAGTATTTCCCATCGTCTCCCCCTACCCCGATCGCCCTTCCCCCCTGGGAGCCTGCACAGATCATGCAGTGGACAGGGAGGGAATTCAGGTCCTGTGCAATACACGAACGCTGAAAATCTACAGTACTGTTTTGCTCAACTCATTGCCGCTGTGTAGTTGCATTTAGCGTAAAGAATCGCTCCTGCAGATGTACTCCGATTTATATGTAACTTGTGTGCACCCTTCCATTGACTGTCTTACAATGAAAATAACATAATACAGTATATTATTACAATAAACAAAAAAAAAACATCCGGTCTCGAACCCTGGACCCCCAGCGTGGGAGGTGGGAGCCTTCATCGCTAGCCCACGACGCCCGCTGAGGATTCCCAATTTCATGTGTGAAAGTACAGCAAGCAGCGCCCTGCCCCCTCCCCATTGGTGTTGGTTTATGCCTTAGGGGACACAGACGCTCGCATTTGTAAAGCACAGTCTTTCCCATCGTCTCCCCCTACCCCCATCGCCTTTCCCCCCTGGGAGCCTACAATACTGTTTTGCTCACTCAGAATACACTCAATTCTACTCATTGCCGCTGGGTAGTGGCATTTAGCAGAAAGAATCGCTCCTGCAGATCTACTCTGATTTATGTGAAACTTGTGTGCATCCTTCCATTGGATGCACAGTATTAGAGACAAAAAAAATATATTAAAGTGAATGTCACGGGAACACATAAACAAAAAAAAAGGCTGGCACTTCCTTCCCATTGGTGATGGTTTATGCCGTAGGGGACTCGGACGCTCATATAATTGCATTTCAAAGCCACAGTATTTCCCATCGTCTCCCCCTACCCCCATCGCCCTTCCCCCCTGGGAGCCTGCACAGATCATGCAGTGGACAGGGAGGGAATTCAGGTCCCTGTGCAATACACGAACGCTGAAAATCTACAGTACTGTTTTGCTCAACTCATTGCCGCTGTGTAGTTGCATTTAGCGTAAAGAATCGCTCCTGCAGATGTACTCTGATTTATATGTAACTTGTGTGCACCCTTCCATTGACTGTCTTACAATGAAAATAACATAATACAGTATATTATTACAATAAACAAAACAAAAACATCCGGTCTCGAACCCTGGACCCCCAGCATGGGAGGTGGGAGCCTTCATCGCTAGCCCATGACGCCCGCTGAGGATTCCCAATTTCATGTGTGAAAGTACAGCAAGCAGCGCCCTGCCCCCTCCCCATTGGTGTTGGTTTATGCCTTAGGGGACACGGACGCTCGCATTTGTAAAGCACAGTCTTTCCCATCGTCTCCCCCTACCCCCATCGCCTTTCCCCCCTGGGAGCCTACAATACTGTTTTGCTCACTCAGAATACACTCAATTCTACTCATTGCCGCTGGGTAGTGGCATTTAGCGTAAAGAATCGCTCCTGCAGATCTACTCTGATTTATGTGAAACTTGTGTGCATCCTTCCATTGGATGCACAGTATTAGAGACAAAAAAAATATATTAAAGTGAATGTCACGGGAACACATAAACAAAAAAAAAGGCTGGCACTTCCTTCCCATTGGTGATGGTTTATGCCGTAGGGGACTCGGACGCTCATATAATTGCATTTCAAAGCCACAGTATTTCCCATCGTCTCCCCCTACCCCCATCGCCCTTCCCCCCTGGGAGCCTGCACAGATCATGCAGTGGACAGGGAGGGAATTCAGGTCCCTGTGCAATACACGAACGCTGAAAATCTACAGTACTGTTTTGCTCAACTCATTGCCACTGTGTAGTTGCATTTAGCGTAAAGAATCGCTCCTGCAGATGTACTCTGATTTATATGTAACTTGTGTGCACCCTTCCATTGACTGTCTTACAATGAAAATAACATAATACAGTATATTATTACAATAAACAAAAAAAAATACATCCGGTCTCGAACCCTGGACCCCCAGCGTGGAAGGTGGGAGCCTTCATCGCTAGCCCACGACGCCCGCTGAGGATTCCCAATTTCATGTGTGAAAGTACAGCAAGCAGCGCCCTGCCCCCTCCCCATTGGTGTTGGTTTATGCCTTAGGGGACACGGACGCTCGCATTTGTAAAGCACAGTCTTTCCCATCGTCTCCCACTAGCCCATACCCAGACGCTCATTTACTGTACATGTATTTTAAAAGCACAGTGTTTATACATTGTATTGTGTGTTTATACTTTGTATTGTACATTCTTCCTTTTACACAATTACTGTTGTTGCGTCTCCATACAGTACAGTAGGTCACCATCTTTTTCCACCGCCTCCCGTTACGCCTACAGTATTGACATTACAGTCGTCACTGACCAATTGCAAGAGCTGTAGATCAATCCGCCGCTATACTGTACGATCGAAAGTACTGGATTAGTGGAGCATTAGCCACCCAGTGGTGGAGATGTGTAATGCATGCTGAGTATCTAGACCGCCTCAACGCGTCTGCCTGCGATTAAACTCAGCTATCGCCCTAGCGTGTCTAGACGGCCGTCTAGCTGGAGAATCGGTCAAGATGAAGGTGGCTACATCTGTACCACATGCAGTGGCAGTGAGGCATCTTCTTCTGCCTTTCATGATCATGCAAGACCTTTTCACTCAAGTCTAGAAGAGGTGTAAAAAAATTAAAATCACTAAGGCAGTAGAACAACCTGCGTTCAGAAAAAGAAATGTCACAAATCCCTGAGGATAGTCTAAGTATGTCCACGAGGGGTGGTCTTTAGTTTGCTGGTGGGCGGGCTCCCGATGACCAGCATACCAGTGCTGGAATCCCAATGGCAGGCATACCGACAGCTTTTCTCCCTCTTGGGGGTCCACGACCCCCCGTAGGGAGAATAGATAGTGCAGCATGGCGAGCGAAGTGAGTCCACAAGGGGCTCATTTGCGCTCACCCAGCTGTTGGTATGCCGGTGGTCAGGATTCCAGCACCGGTATGCTGGCTGCCGGGAGCCCAACTGCCGGCATAACATACTACAGCCATCCACAAGTGTTGTGTGGGAGCTTACATTTTCTGATACTGTAATAGCAGAGAAGTTGCCTTCCACCATTTCTGCTCCCTCTGCTAATGTGGGGATGAGCAGAAGAAAAATAGCTGATGGCAGAAATTGAGGATGCCACTGAGGAAGTGCAAAAGGATGAAAGGAATATTTGTGTTGCTGATGCTGGTGCTAATGAACAAGTTGACAATATTGTCTGTGTAAGTAGGGCACCAATGGAAGCAGCTCTTGATCATGACAAGAAGATTGTCATGCCTGGGCATATACCTAAAAATTCAACTATTATGTGTGGAATTATTTTTACACAAATCCTGACAATTGTCGAGGCATCTGTAGTGTTTTTAAAACCACAGTAAAGAGAGGTATGGATTTTAACCATCTAGGAACTTCTTCCCTGTTACATAATTTGCAGCAAACTCATGAAAAGTTTTTGACAACATCAGAAATTGGTGCTAAAAATAAAAAGCAGTACAACATCAGCTAGCCCCCTTCTCTCAACAAGATCCCAGCAACTGCAATCTCCACCACCAACACCTTCATCCTCCATATCATCAGAAATGATCAAAGTTAATCCCGCATACATTTTGTTAAGGCTAGATGACTCCTCCCCTATCCAGAATTCCACAGAAGAATCCTTCATTGCTAAGCATGCTGCCACTGGGGAGGAATCTTCATACTAGAAGTAGAGATGTGTGGCTGGCACTTTTCGTGTTTTGGTTTTGGTTCTAATTCCACTTTCATGTTTTGGTTTTGGCTTGGTTTTTGCCAAAACCACCCTTTCGAGTTTTGGTTTTGGATCTGGATGAATTTTGAAAAAACTATAAAAACATCTAAAATCACAGAATTTGGGGGTAATTTTGCTCCTACGGTATTATTAACCTCAATAACATTCATTTCCAGTCTATTCTGAACACCTCATACCTCACAATATTATTTTTAGGCCTAAAAGTTGCACCGAGGTGGCTGTATGACCAAGCTAAGCGACACAAGTGTGCGGAACAAACACCTGGCCCATCTAGGAGTGGCACTGCAGTTGCAGACAAGATGGCACTATTCAAAAACTAGTCCCCAAACAGCACATGATGCAAAGAAGAAAAAGAGTTGCAATTAGGTAGCTGGATGGCCAAGCTAAGTGACACAAGTGTGCGGTACATACACCTGGCCCATCTAGGAGTGGCACTGCAGTGACAGACAGGATGACACTTTTCAAAAACAAGGCCTCAAAAAACACCTAATGAAAAGATGTCGAAGAGGTGCAATGAGGTAGCTGTATGACTAAGCCAAGTGACACAAACAATTCCCACTGGAATTATACGTCCAAATCACTGTAATTAAATGGCAAAATCACTGTAATTATACGTCCAAATCACTGGAATAATACATCGAAATCACTGGAATTAAATGGCAAAATCACTGGAATTAAATGGCAAAATCACATGAATTATACGTCCAAATCACTGGAATTAAATGGCAGTACCACTGAACATATACAGAAGTGTCAGACAGGATGGCACTTTAAAAAAAATAGTCCTCGGGGGCGTTGCTTGGCCAGCTAACTGTGCAGACATTTGGAGTGTGAGCTCCTGCTCCAACGGCAGCCTACAGTGCCTTAATTTGCCCACCGGATCGACCTGAGCCCCAGTCAGCTGTGCCCCATCACCTGGCTTAGTGCTGCGGAGCCGGAGGACGGCCCCTCCGTCCTTGCAGGTTGCGGCCTATACATCACCCCTGTGCCGGGACCTAGATTTAAGCGCTCCCCCATCTGGACTCTGCTGTCTCCTACAGCGCCTTGTTCCAGCTGCGGCTACCCAGCCCCCGAGCCTCCCGCATACCTACACGCTGAGTGGTGCCGCTGGGACTCTGCTCCGGCCACCGACGCTCTGCTCGTACCACACCAGAGGATCTGCGGCCGCCATCTTGCCTGTGGAGTGCGGCTATTGCTTCCGGCATCGGGACCCTTCAGCGGCTGTGATCGCTGGTCCTGCGGCTGGCTGGCGCAGGCTGCATCGGGGTGGTGAGTGTGGTGGAGGAGACGCCTTGGTTCGGGTGTTCCCCCTCCGTTTTTTTCCCCTTTCCATAGTCTCTGGCCCTGGGCTACCTCTGTGACCAGGCTGCTGACCCTTCCCTGGAGGCAGTGCTGGTCCTCTCCACGGCATATATATATTGGGGCTGAGCACACTAAGCCCCTGAGTTATAACGGGCACTTTGGACTGTTTTACTGGGCACTGCAGTGGTGAAGAGGTAGCCCCCTTGTGTATGCTAAAAATATGACTGTCAGCGCGGGGTACGCAGTGATCCCTGTACTACACTGAGCCTCTGTGCTGTACTCCCCATATCTCCGCAGCAACTGCCCTGCTCCTGGTACACCTCTCCTGGCACTCTTGCCTCCCCCTGGTGGTAGCCAAGAAGTATCGTGGGGCAGCCCCAGCAGTACCAGTACCACACGCCATTTCGGTCCAATATCTCCTGGAGCCTTGTGGCGTCCGTGTCCTACCAGCTCACCCTGTTACGGTCCATCTTTGCTGACTGTTCCTCTGGGGCGCTCACCTGCTAGTAGATCTATGTTGTTTAACATTATCACTGTGAGTTCGCTCTAAGTACTCCATTTCTGCTGCACTGTTTTTCACCTAATAATGCTGCCCTGATCACCCAATATCCCATCCCAGAGCTTTCTTCTCTGTTAGTGGGTAATCTGATATTACTCTTTTGCTACCTATAACTACTACGTACAGAAAAGATCTTGCTATATTATGAGCCGTATCGCACCGATTATATTATTATTATATATTATTATTATTATTATTATATAGCTAATACCCACTTTTTTCTAAAAAGTAATGTAGCATGATTGCTCTGGGTGGGAGATGGCACACCGCCAAGCCTCATCACCCCCAATTTTAGGGATTATTGTATTTGTAGTTGTATATTTGTATTTGTTACTCGGGTTTATCCCCCGACTTTTGAATCCCACACTTGAGCTCTTCCCTTTTCGTAGGAGCTCACTTGTTGTAGTTGACAGCCTTATTTTTGGCTGTATCAACTACTCCCCCCCCTGTCTTTGCTTTCTAGTTGTGTTTATATATTTTTTTAAAGTCTAGCTTTTTTTTTTTTCTCTCTGTCCCTTGACCATGCCGTTCACATGTCTTACCATTAACACTAAGGGCCTTAACACTCCACAGAAGCGATCTCACTTGTTCCATTCATTAAAACGCCTCCGGGGCGAATGTATTTTTCTCCAGGAAACCCACCTCAAATCAGGGAGTCATCCCTCATTAGCCTCCAAACACTACCCGAATGTATATTATTCTAACAATGCCTCTAAGCGGAATGGAGTGGCCATACTGCTCCAATCCACGTTTCCCTTTGTGCTTTCTGACTCCAGAAGTGATCCCTAGGGTCGATTTCTTAGCCTTAGGGGAAAATTAGGACATGAGGAGGTGACCTTAGCCAACATCTATGCCCCTAACTCAGGCCATTCCCAGTTTTTCAATAAGTTTTTTCATATCCTCTCGGAATTTAGAAGTGGTAAAACACTTTTAAGTGGGGATTTTAATACAGTCCAACTTCCATCGTTAGACAAATCTGGTACCCATGATGACAAGACCACCATCCCGGGCTCTGCGGCCCTACGTAAACACATGGCCGAGGCTGGGCTATTTGACATCTGGAGATCCCTCAATCCCTCAGTAAGGGACTATACCTTTTATTCTAACCCCCATGACACCTACTCCCGTATTGATCTTTTTCTGGGATGTGCTTCCCTTTCTCAAATTGCACTTCATTCCTCCATTTCTCCTAATTCATGGTCTGATCATTCTATTCTCGAAGCTTCCTTCGGGCTCTTGGAGTCCACTTCGGGTAGGCCCTCCTGGAGACTGAATAAGACACTCCTGATGCTTCCTCAGTTTCAGGATATGGTTAAAAACTGCCTGCAGGAATACTTCCGTCTTAATACGTCTGAAGATGTCCCTATCCCCACGGTTTGGGAGGCGCATAATTCTGTGATTAGGGGACATATGATTCAATTCACCTCTCGCCGAAAGAAGTCTCAAGAAGCCTTGATTATATCTCTTACCTCGTCCATCGCTTCTTTGGATCGAGAGCACAAAAGGACGATGTCCAGAAAGACATGGTCTCAGCTCTCTCAAAAACGGGCAGAGTTACAAATGCTTCTAGCTGAACGTGTTGAGAGGAGTCTCAGGTGGGCCAATCAAATGTTTTACGATAAGAGTAATAAAGCACATACCTTGCTATCCCATAGACTTAGAGCTAAACGGGCATCACAGATCATTTCTGCGATCAAAAGTCCCTCCGGTTCATTGCTTTATAACCCTAAAGATATTAATGGTGCGTTTACTCATTATTACAAAGCTTTATATAATCTGTCTGCCCCGTCTGACACTGAATCCCATGTTCAGGGTATTCAACAATATTTGGACTCTTGTACGCTTTCCAGTATCTCTGAATCTACGGCCCGGACCACGGACGCAGATATCACAGAAGAAGAACTTCCCTCGGCCCTTAAGTCACAGAAACCATCTAAGGCCCCTGACCCCGACGGTCTTACTATGTCCTACTATAAATCGTTTGTGCAACTACTTTCTCCCCAGTTGATCCGCTTGTTCAATTCCATTCTACATGGTGCCTCCTTCCATCCTGACTCGACTGTCTCTAGAATTATTGTTATTCCCAAACGTGGGAAGGACCCCTCTCTTTGCGCTAGCTAACGTCCCAGTTCCCTGATCAACACAGATCTTAAACTATTTGCCAAGATTTTGGCCACTATGTTGAATGTAGTTCTATCTTCTTTAATACACCCTGACCAGGTAGGTTTCATCCCTCAGCGCCAAGCCTCAGATAATACTAGACGTACTATAGATTTGATTCACCACTCCACTACTCATAGGATTCCATCGGTGGTCTTGGCCCTGGACGCAGAAAAGTCATTTGACCGCCTTTTATGGCCTTTTATGTTTAAAACTCTAGCCTCAGTTTGTATATCAGGAAATTTTAAGCAGTCTATTAAGTCTCTCTACTTGCACCCTTCTTCTACGGTAATGACAAATGGATTTCATTCGCCACACTTCGCTCTGGGAAATGGGACGAGACAGGGGTGCCCCCTATCCCCTCTTATTTTTGCAATTTGCATAGAGCCATTGGCAGTTAGAATTAGAGCTAACCCTGATATTGGGGGCATCAAGGTAGGAGATGACCAATGCAAGTTGTCTCTTTTTGCCGACGATATTCTCCTTACTTTGACTAATCACTTAATATCGCTACCCAACCTCCAATCAGAACTACAAATGTACGGCTCCCTCTCTGGATACAAAATTAATAGCTCTAAGTCTGAAGCCATGGCTCTCTGTGTTCCCTCACAACAACTCTCTATGCTCATTACCTCTTTTCCTTTTATCTGGTGTCCTTTGTACATTTTCGGTATCGCCTGCCTAGTGAAGTGGAACCTAGATGGGATTTGGTACCGGGGACACAATACCTCCATCAATTGTCTAAATCCCATTGCACTAATGGCAGATACCGGACGCACATCTAACACCAACATAAGTGTCAAGGCCTCAGTTATCCGCTTTGCAACAGGATGACTGCTGTCATATTTCATCTTCCTCACAAAGTACTGTTGGACAGTCAATTGCTTACTGGAAGTAGTAAAAGTGGTCTTCCGACTTCCCCTCTTGGATGATGATCGACTCCCAGCAGCAACGACAGCAGTGGCAGCAACAGCAGGCATACCACTCAAAGATCCTCCGGAGGAATCCAGGTTAGGAGAGGACTCCTCAGTCTTGACAGTGACATGGCCTGCAGGACTATGGACGATCCTGACTGAGGAGGAAGTTGACGTTGAGGGAGTTGGTGGTGTGGCTTGCAGGAGCTTGGTTACAGCTCTTACCCAAAGTTTCACAAAGTGACACTGACTTATGATGAATGCGCTGCAGGTGACATATAAGGGAGGATTTTCCTAGGTGGTTAACATCCTTACCCCTACTTGTTACAGATTGACAGAGGCAACAGATGGCTTGACACCTGTTGTCCGGATTTGTGGAGAAATAATTCCACAACGAAGAGGTGGCTTTTTTGGTAGTTTGCCCAGGCATCACAATGGGCTTCTTCATCCCACGGACAACAGGTGTCTTCCCCAGTGCCTGACTTAAACAAACCACATCACCATCAGAATCCTCATCATCAACTTCCTCCTCAGCGCCAGCAACACTCATATCCTCATCCTGGTGTACTTCAACAGTGACATCTTCAATTTCAATATCAGGAACTGGACTGTGGGTGCACCTTCCAGCACTTGCAGGGGGTGTGCAAATGGTGGAAGGAGCCACCTCTTCCCGTCCAGCGTTTCGAAGGTCAGGCATTGCAACCTCCGACACACTTGGACTCTCCTTGGGGATTTGTGATACCATCTCAGAACGCACAGTTCTTTTCTGTGCTTTTTCCAGCTTAACTTTTCTAGTGGGAGGATGAGGGCTTCCATCGTCATGTGAAGCTGAACCACTAGTCATGAACATAGGCCAGGGCCTCAGCCATTTCTTGCCACTCCGTGTCGTAAATGGCATATTGGCAAGTTTACGTTTCTCCTCAGACCATTTAACATTCTTTTTTTTTGTGTCTTTTACTAAACTTTGGCTTTTTGGACTTTACATGCCCTCTACTATCACATTGGGCATCGGCCTTGGCAGACAATGTTGATGGCATTTCAATGTCTATGTCATGGCTAATGGCAGCAGCTTCAGAACTAGGAGGAAGTGGTTCTTGATCTTTCCCTATTTTATCCTCCAAATGTTTGTTCTCCATTATTTTCCTGGAGTTATATAACACAATATGCGGCACAGGAGTATACCTAACAGGGCAAACCCTGTAAAAATTATTTGGATTAAATATTAATAACCCCTTTATTTGGAGTAAATAATATACAGCACAGGACAGCACCACTGAACTTATATGGCAGCACCACTGGACTGGATTTATATGGAATTATATGGATTTATATGGAATTATACAGCAGGATAACAGGAATTATACAGCAGTATCACAGGAATTATATGGCAATATCACTGAAATTTTACCGCAATATCACAGGAATTATATGCCAGTATTCTAAAAATTATACGGCAATATCACAGGAATTATATGCCAGTATTCCGAGAATTATACGGCAATATCACATGAAATATTCGCCAGTATTCCAAGAATTATACGGCAATGTCACAGGAATTATATGCCAGTATTCAGAGAATTAAACAGAAATGTCGCAGGAATTATACGCCAGTATTTAGAGAATTATACGGCAATGTCACAGGAATTATGCACCAGTACACCGAGAATTATATGGCAAAATCACAGGAATTATACGGCAATATCATAGGATTTATATGCCAGTATTCTGAGAATTATACGGCAATATCACAGGAATTATACGCCAATATCACGGGAATTATATGGCAATATCACTGTAATTATACTGCAATTTCACAGGAATTATACTCCAATATCCCGAGAATTATACGGCAATATCACTGTAATTATACGCCAGTATCATTGGAATTATACGGCAATATCACGGGAATTATACAGCAATATCACTAGTATGATACGCCAGTAACACTGGGTATATGGCAGCAGAGGACACCAACACTGTGACTGGTCACTGGACTGATGCTGCACAAGAGAGACACTACCCCTGGTCTGATGCAAGACATAACATCAAAACTGCAAGGGACTTATACAGCAGCACTGGGGACATATAGCAGCAGAGGACAGCACCACTTGGACTGGTCACTGGACTGATGCTGCACAAGAGAGACATTGCCCCTGGTCTGATGCAAGACAACACCACAAAACTGCATGGGACTTATACAGCAGCCAGCAGCACTGGGGACATATAGCAGCAGAGGAAACCAACACTGTGACTGGCTGGACTGATGCAGCATAAGACACTGACTACACTGGACTGAGCAGCACAAGACAGCACTAGAATCACCACCCCACTTTCCCGCCCTCACACAGACACTGAGGACGGAGACACGTCCTCTCACTACACTCTCCGAGACTGGAGTGAAAATGGGTGTGATGCGTAGCTCTTTATATGGAATCCAAATCCCGCGAGAATCCGACAGCAGGATGATGACATTTTACCTCGTTCTGGTTTCCAAATCAGGCGGGAAAACCAAAGCCTGACTCAGAACCAGGCACGAATGGTAAAGTCCGGTAGGGTTTGGTTCTCAGAGAACTGAACCCGCTCATCCCTAATATATACCCCTTTTTCATAGAATTTAATTATTCCTTTCTCAATATCAGGAATAGTAGCTCTTCCATCAAAATATAGTAACTGTAGCAACATAGATTTAACTTCTTGTAGTAAGGGAGGAGAGGAAACAGTCCAGTTACATAGTATGGTCTTTTTGGCTACCGTTACAATTATAGTTATCAAAGGCTGAAGTTTCTTTTTTCGACCTTGTAAATCCCAGTTATCAAAATTTGCGCAAAGCATCACCAAAGGGTCTTTTATCAGAGAAATCTTACATATCTTATTAATAAACATTATTATATTATCCCAGAACTTCCTAATCTTCCCACATATAATGATAAAAGGATGTTTGTGAACCTTTACATTTTAAACAATTACCCGTTATTCCCGGGATAATGTATTTTATCTGGCTCTGAGAAATATATGAATGGAAAATACTTTGAAAACTGTGCGCACTAAATTTGGAGTGCAACTAAACAATACACATTAATATGCATCCACAAACATATTAGAAGCAATGTTTACAAAAAGAAAATGCTGTGTACAGATAATAGCGCTCTCCAATCACCACATAACAACCATTACACCTTTAAGTGATACACTTCAATTTGAAAAAAACCCTGAAGATGATTATCGCCAAAGATATGATTGAGTCCACTTATGCAATTAACTGTCCTCCTTATTGTATCCAGGACAAATGTATAACCTGAAAAATAAGTATCTCCTAGTACTTATAGCAGGTGACAATGTGGAGAAACTTAGAAAACACAGATATAGTGTAGCAGTCCTTAAAATTTAAACACAATTTATTTTCAAGGTTGCACTTACAAACATTAAAGTTAAAACAGCATATCAAAAAGAACTCTGTGGAGCATATCACCAATCCCAGATGGTAGTCTCTCAAGGGGAAAATCCTCAGGCACCAGATGTAAGCGGTGAACAGGGTGCCAAACTCTGGCTGCACGGCTCCCCGTCAGACAGGATAGTCCCCAGGAAAGGATGGATAAGTCCAAGAGTCATCATACACATACGAGCCACGCTCTACACGTTTTGGACCGTTGGTCCTTCGTCAGAAGCGTGATTAGACTGGCTCGGGCATGCACTTTTTAAACCCTAAACAATGGTTACACAGCTGGGTTCCATTGCCGCTAATCGGCATCCTCCCGGTGAAGTACTTCCGCTCTCGAACGAGCGACAGGAAGCAGTTCCATGAGTGACATCATGAAAGAGTTTATTCTGGACAGTATAAAATTCATTATATTGAATAATTACTTTTTTTTGATGGTGCGTTCTATCTACAACACATTGGCACTGCCATGGGCACCAGGTTCTCCCCCAGTTATGCAAATTTGTTCATGGCATACTGGGAAGACCAGCAGATTTGGCCTGGTGGCAAGCTGGTGGTGAGCCTGGTGTCCTGGCAGCACTATATAGACGATGTGTTATTTGTCTAGCAAGGTGATAGCAAATCCCTTAAGATTTTCTGTGATGAGTTAAACATCAATGATATATCGATGAAATTGGTGTTTAACACCAGAGAGTCAGAGGTTTCCTTTTTGGATCTGAGTGTCTACATTGCTAACGGGCAAGTTAACACTAGAACCTACAGGAAGATGACAGATTCAAATGGTTTTATAGACAGAGCTAGCGAGCATCATGCAAACTGGCTGGATGGTATTCCTTTCAGCCAGTTTGCAAGAATATAAAGGAATTGTATAGATGCACAGATTTGTGATCAGCAATTGGATGAGATTTCAGACCGGTTTGTGAAAAAAGGTTATCCTCCTAATTTATTGGAAAAAGCAAGAAAAAATATATCCACTATAGAGAGGGATACCCTATTAAGAGTTAAAAATAAACCTGAGTCACCTGACGATAAATTTAAGTGGGCTTTCATTAGTCAATTTAACCAGTCTTTTAAGGGTATAGAATGGGTTTTTAGATCCAACTGGAATATTCTTAAACAAGATTCAGTCTTAAGACCAGTGCTACCTGAAAAGCCCATTTTTGTGTATAGGAAAGCTCCTTCTTTAAAAAACCAACTGATTAAGAGCAGTTTGGAGAATGAGTCAAGACAGAGCATAAGACCAAAGGGCTTTCACCGGTGCGGTGATTGCTTGATGTGCAAAAACATTAAGTCAACATCACGTAAAATGACTGAATTTACGGTGAATGGCCAGTCCTATCCGATAAGGAAATTTATCACATACCACTCCAGAAATGTTGTTTACATTCTGGAGTGTGTATGTGGTCTGTTCTACGTTAGGAGAACTTGCAGATGTACAAAGGTTAGATGGGCAGAACACATCTACAACATACGCATCTTAGCTGTGAAGTACTTTATCTCACTCCTACATGATTCTCATCCCTGCAACTTCTATGCTTATTTTATGAATTGTGATAGGTAACCTGTGTCTTTGTTTATAGTTATTCCTAACCACTACTATAGTAGGAATTCACTGTGTACTAGTGGAGGATGTCCTGCTCTATTGTTATTCACACCTGTAGCTGACCTTTTGTTGTGGGTGGGGTCTCAGTGGGTGGGTGTTGTTAGCAATCTAGACTGTATCTTTATTTAATCAGTACATACTTGGCTGTAAACCTCTGGCTGTGTAGCATCTTAGCTGTGAAGTATGTTAGTGTTAAGTATGGCGATATGACCTTGGAGATAATCGGAGATGAACAGGAGAAGAACAGAAGGACAGCAGACTATCTTCCACACCTGCAATCAACAGCCTACAGAGAGTAACCTAATCCAGTACCACCAACGCCTGCAATCCACACAGCCTGGACACTGACCTCCCTGTCTGCTTAAGTAACAGCCATACTGCTCTCACACATTGCTTTCTGCTCCTCATTTATACTCTCTTCAACCACTGTGTAACATTCTCAGTGTTTCCATTCCCTCCATTATTTACAGAAAAACTGGTCTCCACTGTCTCTGCTTTGACTACATCCCCCTTCTCATTGTTATTTATTTATTACAGCCACTCCATTCAATACTATTCCTCTGAACAACACTACTGAACAGGAATTATGGCTCCTCGATCCTGTCCCATACCAATCCTCACTGCTAGATCACCCGCCACCCAAATTTCCAGACTACCCACACGCATTCAGAACCCAGGCAACCTGATCCCCATTTCCCCCGTCCCCTCCCTTCCCTTCTCCTGTGCACTCTGGAATGCTAGATCAATCTGCAACAAGTTGCCAACTATCCACGACCTCTTCATCTCCCACTCTTTTAACCTTCTCGCCATCACTGAAACCTGGCTCTCCTCCTCTGACACCACCTCCCCTGCTGCCCTCTCCTACGGAGGCCTCTCCTTCACCCACACGGTCAGACCTGATGGCCGCCAGGGTGGAGGTGTGGGCATCCTTCTCTCTCCTAACTGCACCTTTCGTGTCATCCCACCTGAGCCCTCCCTCACCTTCTCCACCTTTGAGGTCCACACAATCCGCCTCTTCTACCCCATTCACCTCCATGTGGCAGTGATCTACTGCCCCCTGGCCGCTGTACGCCTTTCCTTGACAACTTTGCTGCCTGGCTTTCCCAATTTCTCTCCTCCAACCTCCCCTCTATCATCCTCGGTGACTTTAACATCCCTATCGACATCACTAATGCAGCTTCCTCTAACCTTCTTGCTCTTTCCACCTCCTTTGGACTTTCTCAATGGTACTCCACCCCTACTCACAATCTCGGCCACTCCCTCGACCTTGTCTTCACCCACCGATGTGATCTCTCTGATTTCTCTAACTCTTCCTTCCCTCTCTCTGACCACCATCTGCTTTCTTTCACCCTCTCATCTTCCCCTCTCTGCTCCACACCCAGACCCACCATCACCAGACGCAATCTCGGGTCCCTCAACCCCGCTATCATGTCCTCCCTCGAGACCTTCCTCTCTCCTCTTTCCACTTTGACTTGTCCCAACCAGGCAGCCTCCTTCTATAACTCTTCCCTTACTGCTGCTCTTGACTCGGTGGCCCCCCTCTCATCTGTCCCCATCCGCCGCTCCAAACCCCAACCCTGGCACACCAAACTCACACGATTCCTACAAAAATGTTCACGGTCTGCAGAACGCTCCTGGAGGAGATCCCACTCTCTGGCGGACTTTCTCCATTTCAAGTTTATCCTCTCTTCCTATAGCTCTGCTCTTTCTCTCGCCAAGCAATCCTTTTTCCAAACACTCATCTCTTCTCAGTCCTCCAGTCCACGCCGACTCTTTGAAACTTTCAACACTCTCCTTCGCCCCCCTCCTCCTCCCCTCCCCTCTTCCCTCACTCCCACTGACTTTGCCTCCTTCTTCATCTCCAAAATTGAGGATATTCAAAATTCCATCTCCTCCTGTCGCCCCTCTGCTGCCCCCCTGCTTCCACCATCCCTCCCGTCCATCTATCCCACCCTGTCCTGCTTCCGTCCCACCTCAGACAAGGAAGTCCACTCCCTCATCTTATCCTCTCCCCCCACAACCTGCCACTTGGACCCCCTCCCCTCCCGTCTTCTCCGCTCCCTCCCCCCCACTGCCTGCTCCCACCTTGCTCACCTCTTTAACCTATCGCTCTCTACTGGCATCTTTCCCTCACCATTCAAACATGCTCTGGTGTCCCCTATTCTCAAAAAAGCCAACCTCGACCCTTCATCACTCACTAGCTACCGCCCCATCTCTCTTCTCCCTTTCGCCTCCAAACTACTTGAACGACTGGTCTACAGCCATCTCACAAGCTACCTCTCTGACCACTCCATCCTTGATCCACTACAATCTGGCTTTCGCCCACTCCACTCCACCGAGACTGCCCTGGTGAAAGTCACCAGTGACCTGCTTTCGGCCAAATCCAAGGGCCACTTCTCTTTGTTCATCCTTCTGGACCTCTCTGCTGCCTTTGACACCGTGGATCACCCTCTCCTCCTCCGCACACTCCAAAATGTTGGCCTCTCTAGCACCGTCCTTGACTGGTTTACCTCATACCTCACTAACCGCTCCTTCTCTGTGTCTGCCTCCGGAACCACCTCACACCCTTCCATCCTTCCTGTTGGTGTCCCTCAGGGTTCTGTCCTAGGCCCCCTTCTGTTCTCCCTCTACACCTCTTCCCTGGGTGCGCTCATTAACTCCTTTGGCCTTCAATACCACCTCTATGCTGATGACACACAACTCTACCTCTCCTCTCCTGATCTGTCCCCCTCTGTCCTCTCTCAGGTCTCCAGCTGCCTCTCTGCCATCTCCTCCTGGATGTCTGAGCGCTCTCTGAAGCTCAACATCGATAAAACTGAACTTATTATCTTTCCCCCAGCCAGAGCAACACCCCCTACAAATATCTCTATCACTGTTGACAACACTATCATCTCCCCCATTCCCCAACTCCGCTGCCTGGGCGTCACTCTTGACTCCTCCCTCTCCTTTGCACCCTACATCCAAGCTCTGGCGCAATCTTGTTAGTTCCAGCTACGCAACATTGCTCGCATCAGGCCATTTCTCTCCCAGAGTGCAACTAAACTTATCATCCACTCACTGGTCATCTCACGACTCGACTACTGCAATGTGCTCCTCACTGGCCTCACTTGCTCCCACATCGCTCCCCTCCAATCTGTCCTCAACTCTGCAGCTAGGCTCATCTTCCTCTCCCGCCGCTCCACTTCTGCCACTCCCCTTCAACAAAATCTACACTGGCTCCCATTCCCCTACAGAATCCTCTTCAAACTCCTCACCCTCACATACAAGGCCATCTCTAATTCCACTGCTCCCTACATCTCCAACCTCCTCTCCCTTCATACTCCCTCCCGCCCACTACGGTCGGCTGATGACCGTCGCCTCTCCTCTGCCTTTGTCACTGCTTCCCATGCACGAGTTCAGGATTTTGCCCGTGCTGCACCCCTTCAGTGGAATGCGCTCCCCCGCTCCATTAGACTCTCCCCGACCTTGCAAAGCTTCAAACGGGCATTGAAAACCCACCTATTTATCAAAGCGTACCCCTCCAATGCATAACCTAGTCCTTAGGCTGCTCCTCCATCCCCCTGCCCCATGCCTTGGACATCTCTGCTTTGCTCGCATACCACCATCAGGCTTCTACCTGCTTGCTTGCACCTCATGTCATCGGTCTGTTGCCCCTCCCCACTAGATTGTTAGCTCTTCAGAGCAGGGCCCTCTTTCCTCTTGTCTAAGCCCTCTTCTTTACACATTTCACTCAGCGACCATCTTTACCTGCTTTTTCTCCTGCTGGTAAAGGCTCATCTCTACCTATGGCCGCCAGCCCCAAGTAGTACAATGATTACTCCTTCGCTACTTACATCTAAGCTGTATTATGTTTTGAGAATTGTGTTGCTCTTTGTTACCTGCACTCCATTTTTGTTATTTATTTACTGTTATGCTAAGTTTTGTCTCTCTGTACTGTCCTTTGTACGGCGCTGCGAAACACTTGTGGCGCCCTATAAATAAAATGTAATAATAATAATAATAATAATAATACGCAAAGGCCTGGAAACCCATACAGTTCCTTTACATTTAAAAAAAACCACACAATTCAAAATAATGTTTTTTCAAATCCTTCTGTGGGATTCAAATAATTCTCCCTAGATGTAGAACTAGAGATATGGAGAAAAGGCTAGCACAAGCTGAAATGAGGTGGATTCACCGTTTGGGAACCCTTGTTCCCAGGGGTCTAAATGGTGAATTCGAACTGAAGTGTTTTTTACCGTAAATATGACTCTTCTCTGCTTTCCCACTTGTTTCTGCAAAAAAACTTTTAGATATTTTTAATTTTTTAAAAATGTATGTTATTTACAATTGTTTTTTTATTTTGTGTTTCATATGCTGTCTCTTACGATAAGCTTGGGACTGAGATCCTGGTTTTATGAACATTCCAATATCTCTATGGACATTCTACTATTGCCTATATAAAGGACCGGCTAAGTATGGTTTCCTGTGGAACGCACAAGGAACGAAAACAAAATGGAAACAAGAGAACTTCTGGTGTGTGGAACGCATGTGAACCGCGGACAGGACTTCCGCTTCCTGTCGCTCGTTCAAGAGCGGAAGTACATAACCGGGAGGACGACGATTAGCGGCAATGGAACCCAGCTGTGTAACCAATGATTAGGGTTTAAAAAGTGCATGCCCGAGCCAGTCTAATCATGCTTCTGACGAAGAACCAAGGGTCCGAAACGTGTAGAGCGTGGCTCGTATGTGTTTGAGTACTCTTGGACTTAACCATCCTTTCCTGGGGACTAATATGTCTGACGGGCAGCCGTGCATCCGGAGTTTGGCACCCTGTTCACCGCTTACATCTGGTGCCTGAGGATTTTCCCCTTGAGAGACTACCATCTGGGATTGGTGATATGCTCCACAGAGTTCTTTTTGATATGCTGTTTTAACTTTAATGTTTGTAAGTGCAACCTTGAAAATAAATTGTGTTTCAATTTTAAGGACTGCTACACTATATCTGTGTTTTCTAAGTATCCCCACATTGTCCCCTGCTATAGGGACTAGGAGATACTTATTATTCAGGTTATACATTTGTCCTGGATACAATAAGGAGGACAGTTAATTGCATAAGTGGACTCAATCATATCTTTGGCGATAATCATCTTCAGGGTGGCCAGAAAATATTCCTTCCTGTTAACGGTGAATCATTTTTCAAATTGAAGTGTATCACTTAAAGGTGTAATGGTTATTATGTGGTGATTGGAGAGCGCTATTATCTGTACACAGCTTTTTCTTTCTGAGAAATATATGCCCTATGTAGTGTTTGTAAATGCAGAGGGGTCACTTATGCCTTGTACACCCGGTGCGGCGCCATCAGAAAAGGGGATGGGGTTTCACGGGAGGTGCATGCTGCGTCCCGCGGAGTGCTGTCTCTGCAGTGTCGGCTCCTGCTCAGTGACAGGAGCCAAGTGCTGCACATAATGTAACAGGGCAACACTCGGCTCATGTCACTGAGCAGGAGCTAGCATTTTGGTGTCACCCTTCGACGGGTAACACCAGGTTGCGGGCTGTACCCCTGAAACCCGCATTGTGATACCACTGCGTAAATATACTTCTTGTAACAAGGTTGAATGTAATATTTTTAATGTATTTTCTGTATATTTAAGAAGAATAGTAGATGATGTAATTTGAGGTATATCTTCTGTCCATTTTCGTACACATTTAGACCACAATTTTTCAGACGTAGAAAGCAACAAATCTGTGTATAAATAATAAGAATTTACTTACCGATAATTCTATTTCTCGTAGTCCGTAGTGGATGCTGGGAACTCCGTAAGGACCATGGGGGAATAGCGGCTCCGCAGGAGACTGGGCACAAAAGTAAAAGCTTTAGGACTACCTGGTGTGCACTGGCTCCTCCCCCTATGACCCTCCTCCAAGCCTCAGTTAGGATACTGTGCCCGGACGAGCGTACACAATAAGGAAGGATTTTGAATCCCGGGTAAGACTCATACCAGCCACACCAATCACACCGTACAACCTGTGATCTGAACCCAGTTAACAGCATGATAACAGAGGAGCCTCTGAAAAGATGGCTCACAACAATAATAACCCGATTTTTGTAACAATAACTATGTACAAGTATTGCAGACAATCCGCACTTGGGATGGGCGCCCAGCATCCACTACGGACTACGAGAAATAGAATTATCGGTAAGTAAATTCTTATTTTCTCTGACGTCCTAGTGGATGCTGGGAACTCCGTAAGGACCATGGGGATTATACCAAAGCTCTCAAACGGGCGGGAGAGTGCGGATGACTCTGCAGCACCGAATGAGAGAACTCCAGGTCCTCCTCAGCCAGGGTATCAAATTTGTAGAATTTAGCAAACGTGTTTGCCCCTGACCAAGTAGCTGCTCTGCAAAGTTGTAAAGCCAAGACCCCTCGGGCAGCCGCCCAAGATGAGCCCACCTTCCTTGTGGAATGGGCTTTTACAGATTTTGGCTGTGGCAGGCCTGCCACAGAATGTGCAAGCTGAATTGTACTACAAATCCAACGAGCAATAGTCTTTTCAGGGCCCTGACTACGTCCAGTAACTTGGAGTCCTCCAAGTCCCTAGTAGCCGCAGGTACCACAATAGGCTGGTTCAAGTGAAACGCTGAAACCACCTTAGGGAGAAATTGAGGACGAGTCCTCAATTCTGCCCTGTCCGCATGAAAAATTAGGTAAGGGCTTTTATAGGATAAAGCCGCCAATTCTGAGACACGCCTGGCTGAAGCCAGGGCGAACAGCATTACCACTTTCCATGTGAGATATTTTAAGTCCACAGTGGAGAGTGGTTCAAACCAATGTGATTTTAGGAACCCCAAAACTACATTGAGATCCCAAGGTGCCACTGGAGGCACAAAAGGAGGCTGTATTTGCAGTACCCCCTTGACAAACGTCTGAACTTCAGGAACTGAAGCCAGTTCTTTTTGGAAGAAAATCGACCGGGCCGAAATTTGAACCTTAATGGACCCTAATTTTAGGCCCATAGACAGTCCTGTTTGCAGGAAATGCAGGAAACGACCCAGTTGAAATTCCTCTGTAGGGGCTTTCCTGGCCTCGCACCATGCAACATATTTACGCCAAATACGGTGATAATGTTGTACGGTTACATCCTTCCTGGCTTTGATCAGGGTAGGGATGACTTCATCCGGAATGCCTTTTTCCTTCAGGATCCGGCGTTCAACCGCCATGCCGTCAAACGCAGCTGCGGTAAGTCTTGGAACAGACAGGGTCCCTGCTGGAGCAGGTCCTTTCTTAGAGGTAGAGGCCACGGGTCCTCTGTGAGCATCTCTTGAAGTTCCGGGTACCAAGTCCTTCTTGGCCAATCCGGAGCCACGAGTATAGTCCTTACTCCTCTCCTCCTTATGATTCTCAGTACCTTGGGTATGAGAGGCAGAGGAGGGAACACATACACTGACTGGTACACCCACGGTGTTACCAGAGCGTCCACAGCTATTGCCTGAGGGTCCCTTGACCTGGCGCAATACCTGTCTAGTTTTTTGTTGAGGCGGGACGCCATCATGTCCACCTTTGGTTTTTCCCAACGGTTCACAATCATGTGGAAGACTTCTGGGTGAAGTCCCCACTCCCCCGGGTGGAGGTCGTGTCTGCTGAGGAAGTATGCTTCCCAGTTGTCCACTCCCGGAATGAACACTGCTGACAGTGCTATCACATGATTTTCCGCCCAGCGAAGAATCCTTGCAACTTCTGTCATTGCCCTCTTGCTTCTTGTGCCGCCCTGTCTGTTTACGTGGGCGACTGCCGTGATGTTGTCCGACTGGATCAGCACCGGCTGACCTTGAAGCAGAGGTTTTGCTAGGCTTAGAGCATTGTAGATGGCCCTTAGCTCCAGGATATTTATGTGAAGTGATGTCTCCAGGCTTGACCACAAACCCTGGAAATTTCTTCCCTGTGTGACTGCTCCCCAGCCTCTCAGGCTGGCATCCGTGGTCACCAGGACCCAGTCCTGAATGCCGAATCTGCGGCCCTCTAGAAGATGAGCACTCTGCAACCACCACAGGAGAGACACCCTTGTCCTTGGTGACAAGATTATCCGCTGATGCATCTGAAGATGCGACCCGGACCATTTGTCTAGCAGATCCCACTGGAAGGTTCTTGCGTGGAATCTGCCGAATGGGATTGCTTCTGTCAAAGTCAGAAAAATGTCTCTATGCACGTTGCCATATTTGCACCGCACACTGGTCCGTGCTGCGCATGCGTACGCTCTCCCGTGAAGGCGCATACCCGCAATAGCGTGCACTCGCAGGCGCGGTATGCGTATTTACGGTAGAGTTTATGTAGTCGTAGCGTGCGACTCATTCGTTACATATTTTCACAATTAATGTAGTTTATAGATCATGATCCCTTTGATAGTTTCTGAAAGTTTGGTTAATATAGAAGGTCCCTGAGCTAAGGAATCCCTCTTTGTATCGTACGAAGGGTCTAACAGGAATCATACAGCAGTGTTTGGTACCCATCGGAAGAGTATTTAATTAGCAATATTCCGGTGTTGGTTTGGAGCGTATTAATCGCTCGTGCGAATAGTTATGGACATAAGAAGTTTATGTCCATTTCTACTATTTACTCATACTCAGGTATGCGGCGGGAAACCTAGTTCCCCACCCACCTGAGCTGTTTGAAATCGTCACAGCCCACCTGTATGAATCAACCTATGACCTTTTGTTGTGATACAGGGTCGAATTCCTTCATCCAATGGACAATGGGATTGTAGGGACTATGAGATTGCATTGTGTGTGGGGCATAAATAGGCAAGCCGACCACATCCAGCTCTCACTCTTCAACGGTTCTCATTGCTGAAAATCGGGTGCTGGATGTCCAGGCGCATGCGATCGTTTACCCTTGTGCGTAAGTTTCTCTCCGTAATCATTGTCTTTCTGTGAGCCAATTTCTCTCATCTCTCTCTCTCTCTCTCTCTCTCGTTCCCTTCTCTTTCTCTCGTATCTCCCCTAGACTAGTATTGTATTGTATTAGATAGTATTGTATTTTGGTTAGGAAGTCTTTGTTATATTGTAGTGTATCATTTGTACTGTTATCCCCTTTTTACAAGTATACTAGATATAATACAGTTAATAGGCTTTGGACCCTAAACCAGTATCTGTGTATTTCCTATAGTGTTAAGTGTTCACTTGAGCGTCGGTGACGCTCAAGCAGCTTTGTAGTTAGTCAGGTTACACAAGGTTGCACTTACACCCTGTATTCACATTAAGGTATTCCGTGTATTTCATTGGTATAAGGTTTAGACATAAAGGTATAGCGTTGTGAGCGTCTGCGCCGCTGGTGATCTCCTCGTGGTCTCGAGCGTCCGCTACGCCATAGCGAATCATTACTCTAGTCATAGCCAATAACGTGTCCTGTGATCGCTGGGCCGTGAGCGAACGTGACGCTTGAGCGTCTCGCCTACGGCTGAGCGATCGTTACGCAACTAGCGTACCATTACGGTACTTCTTAAGTAAACAGCGTACAGTGTTCTTAGCTTCATAAAGGGTTGTTTATACGACAAGGGAATTTAGCATTGTCAATTGGGGACTCGTCCTATCCTTCTCATATCTGCACTAGGTAGATCAGCAGACATTATCCCCCCAGCAAAGGGTGGGAGGTTGTCTCGCAGTGCTGACGGGATAAGCGTCTGCTTCGCTTAGATAAAGAGTGCTGAAGGAATCCGGGAACCGGAAGTAAGAACAAAACGCTTGTGTCTTTTAAAACTGTTTTATTTCTCTTCTGTCTTGCGTATACACGCACACATACATTTATCTGCATTTCTTTTTCAAATTTCGTATATCACTATTCCTGTTTGCCAAGTTTTATAGTTGATAGAAAGTGCAAAAAGAGATTTGCTGTTATTTCATAGTAGAGGTAATAGTTAAAGTATAGACCAACACACGGCTTGTCTGGGAGATAAGACAGTCAGTGTGGTGTGCGGTAGATGATCAGGGATCATCTACATTGATAAAGGTAGAAATTGTGTTACGGTGGATCTTTGTTTTGCGTACACGTGTCCCTAACAAAAGACTTGCGTACGCAATCCAAACGGCAGACGCACGCAGCGTACATTACGCAACGTAGCGTCTGGTTACGCAACGTAGCTCAAGTCACGAAAAGTTGAATTAGCGCAAAGCGATAATTAGCGCAAAGGCGATAAGTAACGCACAGCGGTAAATAACGCAAATCTATTTTTGAAAAAATCTGAAATTTAGTTTAACAGATCCTGCTCCTAATTAGTAACACTGTTGGACTGAAGACAATTTCTGCGCAGAAATAGATATAGAAACAAAGTGTACATGTGTTGAGTGAGTGTGTTTTTATTACATAAGTTTATATAACTTAAGAGGTTGAACCAAAAGGAAAGTCGGGTACTCGTCAAGGGACACACGTGTAAGTGACATATACGGTGGCTAGGGAGGCATCCTTGGTTAAATAATATTTGAGCATTAGAGTATAGCGGACCATAAGGTAACAAGACCAGGAGGTCATAAGGTAACAAGACCAGGAGGTCGTAAGGTAAAAGGTCCGCTATAAAAGTCCAGTGGCACAACCCCTGGGGGCGTTGGTGCAGAACCCATATAGGCCATAAGCTCTTGCTGAAGGAATCGCGGCCGGAAACATCGATTCCATTGATCTTTCAGTACATGACAAGTAGTGCTTATGTACTGAACGATTGGACCGCACGTAATTGTGTGCAGTAGTTAGTAATCTGACCTAATACCATTAGAGTAAAGTGGTCACAAACGCTATCTGTACATTCTGACGTGATTTGTGTAATTTTTTATTTTTGGAAGGGAAGTTCGCTGGTCACTCAGGAACTATCTAACAACCCCACCTTTACTGGAAAGAGTAAGTGTCCTGCGGGTAACCCTCATATGTTCCAGTAAACTGAAGGTTCCATAGGGGCCCTGTATCGAGTACGCCAGCACCATATCGGTGTGATCAGGTCGTATTGGTCGAGGTGGGCGAGTGAGTGGGGTACTCGGTAAACCGCCACCGCCGGCCTATTTTTGGACAATTTGGTTTGCTGTAAGGGTTCGCTGAAAACCTTGAGATAAAGATCCAAGGAGGAATAAGCAACACCTGCAGAATTATGGGGGCCAGTTGTTCAGGTAGGGGGCGATCAACCTCGGTTCGGGTTGATTCAGAGAACCGACCCGTTGGGTCGGCAAGGTACATCATGTGTGAAAAATACGGAAGTCACACAGAATCTTTATGTGATGAATGGGAGAGAATGACTGTACAAGACAGGGACAAATTCCCAAGAATAGGTAGCTTTAGTCCAGAAGTGTTACAAAATTTAAGGAGGAGGATATGTCTCGTAAAATCAGCAAAGAGACGAATTCAGCATCATGATTATTTACAGTTATGGCACCAGGAAGGTGAGATACAGAGAGGTTTGGCTCTGGCGGCAGGATCTGGGGCAGTCAGGAAGCTGATAGCCACAGCCCCTCCTCCACCATACATTGCAGGAGAGAAGTTGATTACGGAGAGAAACGCACTGGGTTGTAAAACACAAACTCTTAGTAACCCTGTAAATGTTAATGATGTTAACCAAATAACTCATGCAAGTATTAACCCGTGCAAGATGTACCCTGTTTTGAACCTTCCTCAGGAGTGTGATCAAGAAGAAGATTCGGCAACAATTTCAGCGCTCTCTCTAGCGGCCACCATATCAGAAACCACAGTGGGAACTGCACCACCCACGAGATTAGTGAAGGCCCCTAGCGGAGGGATAGGTGAGGTCGTGTCAACGGGTAAGTACGGCACCATGCACTACACTGAAACAATTGTACCACAAGTTGTAGAATCTACGCAGAATGAGGCTGTTAGAATTGCTCCTGTAAAGGTGATAGTAGTTCCCAATGGGAAAACAGATGCATCAGGAGCCACACCCGTCAGGAACATTGCCATGTATTGCCCGTTCACTAGAATGGAATTGAGGACCATAGTGTCTGAATTCCCAGACCCCAGAAAAGATTTAGTGGCAAGCCAAAAATACATCAGGGATCTAGGAAACACTTTAGAGCCCAATAATAAGGATTGGCAGATAGTGCTAAGAGCTTGCTTACCTTCCAATGTCGACTCAGTTAAATTCTTGGCTGATTGTGGACTAGATAAAGATGTACCGCTTACAGATGTGTACGACCAGGATAATGTAAAAAGGATAAATTTACAGCTAAAGGAGTATTTCCCAGCCGTTGTTAAATGGAATAAAATATTTTCCATTAAGCAAAAGGAGTCCGAAACGGCAGCAGAATATTTCCACCGGGCACTATCAGAAATGGCAAAATACACTGGTATAGAAGACATTAAGACCAACCCAAACCATCGAGAAGTAGCAGTATCTGTACTGATGGATGGTTTGAAAGAAACATTAAAAGCTAGGGTACAGACCAAACAACCATGTTGGCGAGGTCTGTCAGTGTCCACCTTGAGAGAGGCTGCTGTTGATCACGACAAAAACATCACTAGACACAGGGAGTCGCAAAGTGATAAGTTGATGTCCGTAAGTATACAGGCGCTGACCACAAGGCAGCCTGCGTATGTACCACCGAATCCTGTGGGTAAGGCAAGTGTAATAACATGTTTTTCTTGTAACAGACCGGGACACTTTGCACGAGAATGTAGAACAAAGAATGTACAAAGATCTTTTCAACCCCCTAGACAACAACACAACACACGACATTGGGAGCAGGGTCCACAGAGGCGGAGTTTTGAGCCACATACAGGGGAAACAAAAAGATATCCCCCGAACAGAGACTGGCAGGCCTCTGGTAGTTCCCAGCTAACTCCCCCACAAGTAGTTGCTGCCAATGGGATTCAGGGAGGTCAGCATACCCAATAGGGGTGTGGCCACACCTGTAATCTGCAGCCAGTTAAATTGATTGCCAGTCTTGGAAGCGAACCAGAGATTGCAATCAATGTAGCTGGTAAAACTTTAAACTTTCTTGTAGACACAGGGGCGGCCAAGTCAGTGATAAATTCGACAGTGGGCATGAGAACCACTGGTAGGACAATTCCAGCCATGGGAGTAACAGGAGTAGTCCAGCACTACCCTGTTAGCAAACCAGCCGAGATTACAATAGGGCCTTTGCATACCAAGCATTCCTTTTTGCTGGCTGCATCGGCACCAACTAATCTCCTGGGGAGAGACTTACTATGTAAAATGGGTTGCGTCATTTATTGTACTCCTGAAGGTGTATTCTTGGACATTCCTGAGAATCACGCTCAGGAGGTACGAGACATGTTAGACTCCCCATCAAAATTAATGTCACATTCCATTATGACAAATAGGAACCCATCCCAAGTAGAAGAGATGACATCTCAGATACCAGAGTCACTTTGGACAAAAGATGGACAGGACACTGGATTAATGGCAAACGTAGCTCCAGTAGTTGTACAAGTAAAAGATGGTAGGATAGCTCCAAAAATCCCACAGTATCCTCTGAAGCCAGAGGTGGAGTTAGGAGTTTTCCCAGTAATAGAACGCTTGCTGCAACAGGGCATTCTGGTAAGAACGTCCAGCACAGCCAATAGTCCCATCTTCCCTGTTAAAAAGAGTGGGGGGAGGGGTTACAGGCTAGTGCAGGATCTAAGGGGGATTAACAAAATAGTTGAGAGTCAGTTCCCCGTAGTGCCTAATCCAGCTGTCATCCTAATGCAAATTCCTCCCACTGCCAAATTTTTCACTGTTATTGACCTCTGCTCCGCTTTCTTTTCGGTACCTCTGCACCCTGACAGCCAATATTTGTTTGCATTCACATACAGAGGAGTCCAATACACGTGGACTCGGCTACCCCAAGGTTTCATAGATAGTCCAAGTATATTTTCTCAGGCTTTGCATGATTGTTTACAGTCTTTCCAACCAGACAGTGGATCAGTATTGATACAGTATGTGGACGATTTATTACTGTGTTCAGATTCACTGGAAGCATCTCTGAAGGATACGAAACAGCTCCTGTTTCATCTTTCAGACACAGGTCACAAGGTTTCCAAAGACAAGTTGCAATTATGCCAAACTAAGGTAAAATATTTGGGACACTGTCTAACACAAGGACTGAGACACCTGACCGCTGATAGAATCCAAGCCATTAGAGACATGACACTGCCACAAACCCAGCAACAGATCAGGACGTTTTTAGGAATGTGTGGGTATTGCCGTAATTGGATCCCAGGGTTTTCCATATTGGCGCTACCTTTGCAGGAAATGGTCTCTTCAAACAAACCTGATCGGATTTCGCATACAGACGAATCTGAAACAGCATTTGAGAGACTCAAGCAATGCCTAACGCAGGCACCAGCACTAGGTATGCCAGACTATGGGAAACCCTTTGAACTATACGGAACAGAAAGTGCTGGGTGCGCAGCAGGTGTACTAACACAAAAACACGGTGATGCCAGCAGGCCAGTTGCATATTACAGCGCCCAGCTAGACACGGTAGCGCGATCCCTCCCCACATGCTTGCGTAGCGTTGCGGCGATAGCATTGCTAGTGACAAAAAGCGAAGATGTCGTGCTAGGCCACAACCTCACAATCCATACACCACATGCGGTATCTGCCTTATTGAATTCTGCCCAAACCAGACACGTCTCATCTGCAAGGTTTACAAGATGGGAATTGGCATTAATGGCCCCAGTAAACATCACCATAAGGAGATGCAGCGCATTAAATCCTGCAACTTTTCTCCCAGGTGTGCCTGGTCAGGCACAAAGGGTGGAAGGTGAGAGTGATGGGGAAGGAGGATTTAATGCAAAGGAAGATACACATGATTGTATGGAATATTTGACCCAAAATTTCACCGCAAGGCCTGACATCAGTGACAACCCACTGGAAGATGCAGAACTAACGTTCTACACGGACGGTAGTTGTCATAGACAGTCAGACTCGGGAGACTTGTGTACTGGATACGCAGTCGTAGATGACCAAGGCACCATAGAAGCGGAACCGCTAGGCCCACCTCACTCAGCCCAGGTTGCTGAACTGGTCGCCCTAACCAGAGCATGTGAATTGGCTAAGGGTAAGTCAGCCAATATCTACACCGATTCTAGATACGCCTTCGGGGTAGTCCATGATTTCGGAGCCCTATGGCGGCTCAGAAATTTCATGACGGCGGCTGGTACACCGATAGCGCATGCAGCTCACATAAAAAGGCTTCTAACAGCGATACAGGAACCCGACAGAGTGGCTGTTATCAAATGTAAAGCACATACATATAGCCAAGACCCAGTATCCCTTGGTAACAGCCGAGCAGACGAAGCCGCAAAGCTTGCAGCTGCTACCCCCATACAGACAGACACCACACAACTGATGGTATTTAATACCATCAACACACAAAAGTTGTGTGAGATGCAGAATTTGTGTTCCACACAGGAAAGAGCAGTCTGGAAGGCAAAGGGATATGGCCAGGAGTCCTCAGGGCTCTGGACGGATGGACATGGTAAACCAGTGGCCCCCAGGGCATACCTTCCATGTCTGGCTGAAGCAGCTCACGGGCTGACTCATCTAGGCAAGGAGGGGATGTGCAAATTGGTAAGAGCATACTGGTGCGCCCCAGGATTCTCCTCTCATGCGAGTAAAAGAGCAATGTCATGCCTTACCTGTCTGAGAAAGAATATTGGAAAAGCAATACCTACAGAACCATCCCATATCCCACCTGCCGGCGGCCCTTTCCAGGTAATACAAATTGACTTCATTCAATTACCCCCATGTCAAAATTTGAAATATGTACTTGTCTGTATAGATGTTTTCTCGAATTGGGTCGAAGCTTTTCCAGCAGCTACAAATACCGCTATGTTTACCGCTAAGAAAATTGTGCAGGAATTTGTATGTAGATATGGTATCCCTAGAATCATTGAAAGTGATAGGGGTACCCATTTTACAGGTGATGTCTTTCAAGGAATGTGTAAGTTGATGGGAATTGATAGCAAGCTGCACACTCCGTACCGTCCACAGGCGAGTGCGAAGGTCGAAAGAGTGAACAGCACTATTAAAAATAAATTGAGTAAAGTAATGGCAGAGACAGGATTGACGTGGCCAGAAGCTTTACCCATTGTTTTGTATAGCATCAGAACCACTCCCAGGTCCCCTCTTAATCTGTCTCCTTTTGAAATCTTGTTTGGTCGACAACCGCATGTCATGATTAACCCCCAGGATGATTTGAAATGTAACAATGAAGTAACTGTAAAGTACTTGATTAACATGAGTAAGCAGTTGAGGAATCAAAATGATAATCTGAAGTTGATGATTCCTGATTTACCAGATAGTAATTGTCATGACATTGAACCTGGGGATTATGTAATGATACGAAATTTTCTACGCTCAGGTTGTCTTATTGATAGATGGGAAGGACCATACCAGGTCTTATTGACTAGCACCACAGCATTGAAGGTGGCTGAGAGAGAGACTTGGGTCCATTCATCCCACTGCAAAAAGGTTGCTGATCCAGAGAAGTCCCGTGATAAGGAACAGACGGTAGAGGTTGTATCACTGGAGTGTCTGTTCCAGGAGGACTGAGGCGGCACCTGAGCCTTGAAGACCGAAAGCAGTTGTCGACTCCCTTCTCCCTTTTATTGTTTTCCTCCACTTCCCATCCCCTCTTCCTTGAAATTTCTTTTTCCCCCCTCTCATTCTTCTCTATTTCCTCCTCAAAGATGGACTTGCCCCAAGAGACTGTGATCCGGATTTTGATGTTAACCATGATGTTGACCAGAGCAGTCTGTTCCGGCGAGAGTACCATAGAGGTCGAGAGAGGATCTGGAATGGGTTCCGATTATGATGATGGAGGCGTAGTTTTCCAAGATCAACCAAACCAACAAGCAAAGGCGAGTATCAGAAAACGATCCGATAGAAGAAATTGTGATGGATTGTTAGCTGAAGAAAATTGTATCTGTAGGCTCTGTGATAATCTGGTTGAAGATGGATGCATAAAGAAATGCCAATCTAGTTTTAATATCCATATGGACCGGCATCCATTGAGTGACTATCACTCCTTAGTGGGTAACGTGTTAAACCAAACAGATTGTTGGGTATGCTCTCAAGTACCTCAGGGTCACAGCAAATCAGGGCTAGGACCATTTCCTTTAACGTTAGGGGAGGTACTTGAGCTAAATGGTGGGAGACCGGTGGACCGGAGGTTTAATATCTCCAGCCCTCCTAGTTTGAAGCTCCACCAATACCATGTGGATAGGTCCCTCTTATGTTTCAATATCTCCAATCCCAGAAAACCGGGAAATTGGGAAGTGTCATGGAGCAACCTTACCATGACCTTTTCACACAGAGCAGATAGAATGCCTACAGATACAGAGCTGGTACGCCACATAGCCAGTAGAGGAAAATCTTTTCGGTATCGATATACCTTAGGAAATAGGATTACTAGAGTTGGAGAGGTATCACCAGGATACTGTGCACATATCGTACAAACTGATACGTGCATTAAGCAGATGGAAGAATTAGGGTCAGGAGATTTCACCTGGAAGGTTTGTAACATGGTCATGTCCTTCTCCGTCCCATATGTTCTCCCCGATGACGCATATTTCATATGCGGGAGAAAGGCGTACAAGTGGCTTGCCCCAAACTCTGAAGGATTGTGTTATATTGGAAAAGTATTGCCTGAAGTGATGACTGTAACACATGACAAAATGAAGGACATACACCGTGGTGCCCAAGCTCCTTATACTCACACTCATTACGAGCACCGAGTTAAAAGACAACTGTCAGAAAGGTTAGAGCATCCGGCCTCCGATCTTATCCATGAATCCACCGGGATTCAGGTTCTGGTAGCGTTAGATTTCACTCGCACCGCTCGAGGAGTGATGAATTATAGATACATTTCCGCACTCGCCAATTTGTTAGATAATATCACTGAAATGTATGATGACACGTTTAGATACACTGGAAGAGAACTTCAAGCTTATAAAACAGAACTAGTTCAACATAGGATGGTTCTTAATTATCTTACAGCAGTAACAGGCGGATATTGTGTTACATTGGCAACACAGTACGGCATAAAGTGTTGCACTTATATCACGAATAGCACCGAGGATCCGGTAGAGGTCATAGACCAAAAGATGGACGATATTCTCCAATTGAAGTGGGAATTTCGTCGAAAACACAATCTCACCCTTGCTGCTGTAGGTAATGAGCTGACTGGTTGGGTGTCATGGTTGAACCCGCGAAATTGGTTCTCCGGTTTGGGGGACTGGGCTCAAGGAGTCATAATGGATGTTGGAAAGTTTCTACTATGTATCTTGGGTGTCGTTATATCGATTGGATTGATATTTAGATGCGGGCAGGCTTTAATGAGGTGCAAACAAAGTACAAGAGTGATGAGCTTGAGGAGCGAGGAAACTGTAATTAACCTGGATTTGATTTATGACCCAATGATAGAAACCAGGATGGGATGAAAATGCGATTATACGGTCCGTTTCTTTCACCTGTTTTTCTGCTTTTCTCCAAGATACAAAGACCCCCTTGGACGAGGAAGTTGACGAGACGCTATACAGACAACAAGACAAGCACCAAAGATGAAGTTTTGACAACCTATGATATGGACACTTGATGAACTTTGCCATGGATCCCCAGTTTCCCTAGTACTTTAAACTCACGCTAGCCCAACATTTTTTGTAAATCTGATGGCTCAGACAAAGCTATTTGCTCATGCCCAAGGAGCAATACAGCGCAAAGAAGACGACTCTCAACAGATACCGAACACAACTTCGACGACAGATGTACATTTCCCTGACATAGAATATCATTGCATTTTCCATAAGTGTTCTTTATCTTCATCTCTACAACCCTCAGGTAATGACACACATAGACGATAGGGAATACAGGCACAGATATCAGCAACCACATACCTCCCCCATTCATGTATCATCAACTAAAATGTGCTCCCCATTTTGTTCAAAATCCGAAAAGAGCTCGGTAAAGTTTGACAGCCCATCCACAGACCTGTACCACAGGATAAGAAGGAATTCAAATGTATACTTCGCAATACCTCGAAGCTTGATGTACAACACGTACGGCACGATGATACATGACCCCCCAAACATGGATTCATACACACATGCTTCTGCTATCTCACTAGGTCCTACCCTCTTCACACCTTCTCCTCTCTCCTCCCTTACCCAACCATGGAAATCAATTAACCCCTGACTTGCATTTTTCTCCTTAAATGTTTTGTGGCAGTTATTATTGACTGCCAAAGGGTGGACTGTCAAAGTCAGAAAAATGTCTCTATGCACGTTGCCATATTTGCACCGCACACTGGTCCGTGCTGCGCATGCGTACGCTCTCCCGTGAAGGCGCATACCCGCAATAGCGTGCACTCGCAGGCGCGGTATGCGTATTTACGGTAGAGTTTATGTAGTCGTAGCGTGCGACTCATTCGTTACATATTTTCACAATTAATGTAGTTTATAGATCATGATCCCTTTGATAGTTTCTGAAAGTTTGGTTAATATAGAAGGTCCCTGAGCTAAGGAATCCCTCTTTGTATCGTACGAAGGGTCTAACAGGAATCATACAGCAGTGTTTGGTACCCATCGGAAGAGTATTTAATTAGCAATATTCCGGTGTTGGTTTGGAGCGTATTAATCGCTCGTGCGAATAGTTATGGACATAAGAAGTTTATGTCCATTTCTACTATTTACTCATACTCAGGTATGCGGCGGGAAACCTAGTTCCCCACCCACCTGAGCTGTTTGAAATCGTCACAGCCCACCTGTATGAATCAACCTATGACCTTTTGTTGTGATACAGGGTCGAATTCCTTCATCCAATGGACAATGGGATTGTAGGGACTATGAGATTGCATTGTGTGTGGGGCATAAATAGGCAAGCCGACCACATCCAGCTCTCACTCTTCAACGGTTCTCATTGCTGAAAATCGGGTGCTGGATGTCCAGGCGCATGCGATCGTTTACCCTTGTGCGTAAGTTTCTCTCCGTAATCATTGTCTTTCTGTGAGCCAATTTCTCTCATCTCTCTCTCTCTCTCTCTCGTTCCCTTCTCTTTCTCTCGTATCTCCCCTAGACTAGTATTGTATTGTATTAGATAGTATTGTATTTTGGTTAGGAAGTCTTTGTTATATTGTAGTGTATCATTTGTACTGTTATCCCCTTTTTACAAGTATACTAGATATAATACAGTTAATAGGCTTTGGACCCTAAACCAGTATCTGTGTATTTCCTATAGTGTTAAGTGTTCACTTGAGCGTCGGTGACGCTCAAGCAGCTTTGTAGTTAGTCAGGTTACACAAGGTTGCACTTACACCCTGTATTCACATTAAGGTATTCCGTGTATTTCATTGGTATAAGGTTTAGACATAAAGGTATAGCGTTGTGAGCGTCTGCGCCGCTGGTGATCTCCTCGTGGTCTCGAGCGTCCGCTACGCCATAGCGAATCATTACTCTAGTCATAGCCAATAACGTGTCCTGTGATCGCTGGGCCGTGAGCGAACGTGACGCTTGAGCGTCTCGCCTACGGCTGAGCGATCGTTACGCAACTAGCGTACCATTACGGTACTTCTTAAGTAAACAGCGTACAGTGTTCTTAGCTTCATAAAGGGTTGTTTATACGACAAGGGAATTTAGCATTGTCACTTCGTAAGAAGCCACCATCTTTCCCAGGACCCTTGTGCATTGATGCACTGAGACTTGGCCTGGCTTTAGGAGATTTCTGACTAGTTCGGATAACTCCCTGGCTTTCTCCTCCGGGAGAAACACCTTTTTCTGGACTGTGTCTAGGATCATCCCTAGGAATAGAAGTCGTGTCGTCGGGATCAGCTGCGATTTTGGAATATTGAGAATCCAACCGTGCTGGCGCAGCACTATCTGAGATAGTGCTACTCCGACTTCCAACTGTTCCCTGGATCTTGCCCTTATCAGGAGATCGTCCAAGTAAGGGATAACTAAAACTCCCTTCCTTCGAAGGAGTATCATCATTTCGGCCATTACCTTGGTAAAGACCCGGGGTGCCGTGGACAATGCAAACGGCAGCGTCTGAAACTGATAGTGACAGTTCTGTACCACAAACCTGAGGCACCCTTGGTGAGAAGGGTAAATTGGGACATGTAGGTAAGCATCCTTGATGTCCAGAGACACCATATAGTCCCCTTCTTCCATAGTGTGGAATAGTACCCCTTTCCCTGTTGTAGGAGGGGTACCTTGATTATCACCTGCTGGGAATACAGCTTGTGAGTGGCTTCCAATACTGCCTCCCTGTCTGAGGGAGACGTCGGTAAAGCAGACTTTAGAAAACGGCGAGGGGGAGACGTCTCGAATTCCAATTTGTACCCCTGAGATACCACCTGAAGGATCCAGGGGTCCACTTGCGAGTGAGCCCACTGCGCACTGAACTTCTTGAGACGGGCCCCCACCGTGCCTGAGCCCGCTTGTAGAGCCCCAGCGTCATGCTGAGGACTTTGCGGAGGCGGGAGAGGGCTTTTGTTCCTGGGAACTGGCTGTTTGTTGCAGCCTTTTTCCTCTCCCTCTGCCACGGGGCAGAAATGAGGCGCCTTTTGCCCGCTTGCCTTTATGGGGCCGAAAGGACTGCGCCTGATAATATGGCGTCTTCTTAGGTTGAGAAGCTACCTGGGGTAAAAATGTGGATTTTCCAGCAGTTGCCGTGGCTACCAGGTCAGATAGACCTACCCCAAATAACTCCTCCCCCTTATAAGGCAATACTTCCATGTGCCTTTTAGAATCCGCATCACCTGACCACTGCCGCGTCCATAAACCTCTTCTTGCAGAAATGGACAGCGCGCTAACTCTTGATGCCAGTCGGCAAATATCCCTCTGTGCATCACGCATATATAGAAATGCATCCTTCAAATGCTCTATAGTCAGTAATATACTCTCCCTATCTAGGGTATCAATATTTTCAGTCAGGGAATCCGACCACGCCAGGCCCGCACTGCACATCCAGGCTGAGGCGATAGCTGGTCGCAGTATAACACCCGTGTGAGAGTATATACATTTTAGGATATTCTCCAGTTTTCTATCGGCAGGTTCCTTTAGGGCGGCCGTATCAGGAGAGGGTAGTGCTACCTGTTCAGACAAGCGTGTGAGCGCTTTATCCACCCTAGGGGGTGTTTCCCAACGTGCCCTATCCTCTGGCGGGAAAGGGTACGATGCCAATAACCTTTTAGGAATTATTAGTTTTTTATCGGGGGAAACCCACGCCTCATCACACACTTCATTTAATTCCTCGGATACAGGAAAAACTACAGGCAGTTTTTTCTCACCAAACATAATACCCTTTTTAGTGGTACTTGTATTATCAGATATATGAAATACATTTTTTATTGCTTCAATCATGTAACGTGTGGCCCTAGTGGAAGTCACGTTTGTCTCCTCATCATCGACACTGGAGTCAGAATCCGTGTCTGTGTCTGCCATTTGAGGTAACGGGCGTTTTAAAGCCCCTGATGGCGTTTGAGACCCCTGGACAGGCACAAGCTGAGTAGCCGGCTGTCTCATGTCGTCAACTGTCTGTCGTAAGGAGCTGACACTGTCACGCAATTCCTTCCACAAGCTCATCCACTCAGGTGTCGACTCCCTAGGGGGTGACAACTGTTTAATAGGCAATTGCTCCGCCTCCATCTCATTTTCCTCCTCAAACATGTCGACACAATCAATCACACCGCACACACACAGGGAATGCTCTGATAGAGGACAGGACCCCACTAGCCCTTTTGGGAGACAGAGGGAGAGTATGCCAGCACACACCAGAGCGCTATATATATACAGGAATACCACTATAAAATGTGCTTTTCCCTTTATAGCTGCTGTTAGTATAAAACTGCGCCAAATTAGTGCCCCCCTCTCTTTTTTACCCTTTTCTGTAGTGCAGGACTGCAGGGGAGAGTCAGGGAGACGTCCTTCCAGCGGAGCTGTGATGGAAAATGGCGCCCGTGTGCTGAGGAGATAGGCTCCGCCCCCTTCTCGGCGGCCTTTTCTCCCGCTTTTTAGGTGAGTTCTGGATGGGGTTAAAATACACCCATATAGCCCTGGGGGTTATATGTGGTATATTTATGCCAGCCAAGGTGTTTTACATTGCTGCTCAGGTCGCCCCCCCCTAGCGCCCTGCACCCTCAGTGACCGGAGTGTGAAGTGTGCCTGAGTAACAATGGCGCACAGCTGCAGTGCTGTGCGCTACCTTGTTGAAGACTGATGTCTTCTGCCGCCGATTTTTCCGGACCTTTTCTTGCTTCTGGCTCTGTAAGGGGGCCGGCGGCGCGGCTCCGGGACCGAGCTCCGAGGCTGGGCCTGTGTTCGGTCCCTCTGGAGCTAATGGTGTCCAGTAGCCTAAGAAGCCCAATCCACTCTGCACGCAGGTGAGTTCGCTTCTTCTCCCCTTAGTCCCTCGATGCAGTGAGCCTGTTGCCAGCAGGTCTCACTGAAAATAAAAAACCTAAAACTAAACTTTTCACTAAGAAGCTCAGGAGAGCCCCTAGTGTGCACCCTTCTCGGCCGGGCACAAAAATCTAACTGAGGCTTGGAGGAGGGTCATAGGGGGAGGAGCCAGTGCACACCAGGTAGTCCTAAAGCTTTTACTTTTGTGCCCAGTCTCTTGCGGAGCCGCTATTCCCCCATGGTCCTTACGGAGTTCCCAGCATCCACTAGGACGTCAGAGAAATCTTATTTTTTAAGGTTAAGTACAACACAACTGAAGTAGGGATTGCAATTTATCAGGAGTGTCTGGGGCAAGCATGGACAAAGAAGTGGTTTGAATAAAGTCTTGGGATTGTAAATACTTGTAAACTTCTTTTTGTGAAATATTGAACTTTGGGGGTCATTCTGAGTTTATCGCTCACTAGCTACTTTTTGCAGCCGTGCAAATGCATATTTGCCGCCCACTGCGGAGTGTATTTTTGCTTTGCAGGAGTGCAAACGCCTGTGCAGCCGAGCGGAAGCAAACACATTTTGTGCAAAACAAGACTATCCCTGTAGTTAGTTACTTATTCTGTGCAATGATTGCTGCGACGAATGACGTGGTGATGACGTCAGATACCCGCTCAGAAAACGCCCGGCCACACCTGCGTTTTTCCAAACAATCCCAGAAAACGGTCAGTTGACACTCAGAAACATCCTTTTTCTATCAATCTCCTTGCGATCGGCTGTGCGAATGGACTCTTCGCTAGATCCAGTGCACAGCAGCGATGCTCTTTGGGCCCGTACGAAGTGCTTGCGCATTGCAGCACATACGCATGCGCAATTTAGCCATTTTTTTACCTGATCGCTGCGCTGCAAAAATCGGCAGCGAGCGATCAACTCGGAATGACCCCCTTTGAACGTAGTGACTGAAAAGGATATACATTTCTGCCAGGATCAAACACATCTTTGATAGCACTGATCCTTTTCTACCTCCATTTAAGAAACAAAGCATTTTCTAACCCTGGTGGAAAAGATGGGTTACCCCAAAATGTAGAGTATTTGGAGACATTGTGACATCTACCTAATTTGTAGTTTATTTGTAACCAAGCAAAATATGTATCCTTAAAAAAAAAAATATTGAGAGCAAAAGGAGGTAATTCAGATTGTGGGACATGTAGGAGAGCAGCTAAAGAATAAGGATATACCAGGGTTTCCTCTACATCGGGAATTGTGTATGAATTAGAGCCAGTGAGCCAATCTGTGATATATCTAAAAAATAGAGATGTGCGGCTGGCACTTTTCATGTTTTGTGTTTTGGATTTGGTTCTAATTCCACTTTCATGTTTTGGTTTTGGGTTGGTTTTGCCAAAACCACCCTTTCGTGTTTTGGTTTTAATTTTGGATCTAGATGATTTTTGAAACCCCCCCCCATAAAAACAGCGAAAATCACAGAATTTGGGGGTCAATTTGCTCCTAAGGTATTATTAACCTCAATAACAATCACTTCCACTAATTTCCAGTCTATTCTGGATACCTCACACCTCACAATATTGTTTTTAGGCCTAATAGTTGCACCAAAGTGGCTGTATGACTAAGCTAAGCGACAGAAGTGTGCGGCACAAACACCTGGCCCATTTAGGAGTGGCACTGCAGTGTCAGACAGGAGGGCAGATATAAAAAAAGCCCCAAACAGCACATCATGCAAAGAAGAAAAAGAATTGCAATGAGGTAGTTGTATGACTAAGCCAAGCGACACAAACAATTGGCCCATCTAGGTGTGGCACTGCAGTGGCAGACTGGAGGGCAGATATAAAAAAAAGGCCCCAAACAGCACATCATGCAAAGAAGAAAAATAATTGCAATGAGGTAGTTGTATGACTAAGATAAGCGACACAAAGAATAGGCCCATCTAGACGTGGCACTGCAGTGGCAGACAGGAGGGCAGATATTAAAAAAAGGCTCCAAACAGCACATCATGCAAAGAAGAAAAATAATTGCAATGAGGTAGTTGTATGACTAAGCTAAGCGACACAAACAATTGGCCCATCTAGGCGTGGCACTGCTGTGGCAGACAGGAGGGCAGATATAAAAAAAAGTCCCCAAACAGCACATGATGCAAAGCAGAAAAAAGGTGCACCAAGGTTGCTGTATGACTAAGCTAAGTGACACAACCACCTGACCCATCTAGTATTGTCACGCAGTGTCTGAATGTCGAGAGTGGGCCGCAATTGTTCGGTCCACTGACAGCATCTCCAGCACGCTCCAGTAACTTTTTAAAAATTCTGCATTGGTGGACTTATACGGCAGTACCCCAGGACTAATACAGCAGTACCCCATGACTCATACGGCAGTGTCACACAGGATGGCACTTTTAAAAACTAGGCCCCAAAGAGCACCTCATGCAAAGATGTCGAAGAGGTGCAAAGAGGAAGCTGTATAACTAAGCCAAGCGACACAAACAATTCCAACTGGAATTATACATCCAAATCACTGGAATTAATTGGAAAGATCACTGTAATTAATAATTATAAATCACTGGAATTAATTGGCAAAATCACTGGAATTAATAAAAATATGTCCAAATCACTGAAATTAATTGGCAAAATCACTGTCATTATACGTCCAAATCACTGGAATTAAATGGCAAAATCTCACTATCACCTGCCTAGTGAAGTGGAATCTAGATGAGATTTGTTACCGGGGACAGAATACCTCCATCAATTGTCTAAATCCCACTGGACTAATGGCAGATACCGGGCGCACATCTAACACCAACATTAGTGTCAAGGCCTCAGTTATGAGGGCTTCCATCATCATGTGAAGCTGAACCACTAGTCATGAACATAGGCCAAGGCCTCAGCCATTCTTTGGCACTTCGTGTCATACTGTAAATGGCATATTGCTAAGTTTACGTTTCTCCTCAGACCCTTTAAATTAATTTTTATGGTTCTTTTTACTAAACTTTGGCTTTTTGGATTTTAAATGCCCTCTACTATCACATTGGGCATCTGCCTTGGCAGACGACATGGATGGCATTTCATCGTCTATGTCATGGCTAGTGGCAGCAGCTTCAGCACTAGGAGGAAGTGGTTCTTAATCTTTCCCTATTTTATCCTCCAAATTTTTGTTCTTCATTATATTTTGGGAGTTATATAAGACAATATGAGGCACAGGAATGACTGGAATGACTGATGGTCAGAACGCTACCACTGGTCTGATGCAGCACAACACAGCAACACTGTAAGGGACTTGTTGTGTTGTTATTATTATTATACAGCAGCAGTGGACATATAGCAGCAGCGTATACCACTGTGACTGCCTTGCCACTGGAATGACTGATGGACAAGACACTGCCACTGGTCTGATGCAGCACAACACAACCACAATGTAAGGGACTTGTGGTTGTTGTTGTTATAATTATTATAATACTGTAGCAGTGGACATATAGCAGTAGCGTATATTGTCACTGGAATGACTGATGGACAGTACACTACCACTGGTCTGATGCAACACAACAGAACAACACTGTAAGGGACTTGTGGTTGTTGTTATAATTATTATAATACTGTAGCAGTGGACTTATAGCAGCAGCATATATCGTCACTGGAATGACTGATGGCCAGGACACTACCACTGGTCTGATGCAGCACAACACAACAACACTGTAAGGGACTTGAGGTTGTTATTATTATTATTATTATTATTATTATTATTATTATTATTATAATACTGTAGCAGTGGACATATAGCAGCAGCGTATATCATCACTGGAATGACTGATGGACAGGACACTACCATTGGTCTGATGCAGCACAACACAACACCACTTTATACAGCTACACTGGATATATGGCAGCAGAGGACACCAACACTGTGACTGGCTGGACTGATGCAGCACAATACACTGACTACACTGGACTAGAGAGCACAACAGAGCACCACTTTATACAGCTACACTGGATATATGGAAGCAGAGGACACCAACACTGTGACTGGCTGGACTGATGCAGCAAAATACACTGACTACACTGGACTGGATAGCACAGCACAGCACCACTTTATACAGCTACACTGGATATATGGCAGCAGAGGACACCAACACTGTGACTGGCTGGACTGATGCAGCACAATACACTGACTACACTGGACTAGAGAGCACAACAGAGCACCACTTTATACAGCTACACTGGATATATGGAAGCAGAGGACACCAACACTGTGACTGGCTGGACTGATGCAGCAAAATACACTGACTACACTGGACTGGATAGCACAGCACAGCACCACTTTATACAGCTACACTGGATATATGTCAGCAGAGGACACCAACACTGTGACTGGCTGGACTGATGAAGCACAATACACTGACTACACTGGACTGGACTGAACAGCACAAGACTCGCCACCCCACTTTCCCGCCCCCACACAGACACTGAACACTGAGGACACGTCCTGTCAATACACTCTCCGAGACTGGAGTGAAAATGGCCGCGACGCACGGCTCCTTATATGGAATCCAAATCCCGCGAGAATCCGACAGCGGGATGATGACGTTTTGCCTCGTTCGGGTTTCCGAGTCAGGTGGGAAAACCCGAGAACTCGGAAGGCAAAGTCCGGTAGGGTTTAGTTCTCTGAGAACCTAACCCGCTCATCTCTAACTAGGAGGGGACCAAGAAGACTTCTATTTTAAAAAACAATTGACTGTGAAACAATCCTTTGCAAGGGGAAGTAAGTATGACAGCTCTCACCCAGTTGCACAGCAGATCATGGCTACGATAGTATTAGATCTGCATCCAATATCTGCAATTAATGCAGTGGGTTTTACACAGTTAATTGAGGTTCTCTGTCCCCTGTACCAAATTCCATCTCTGTTCCATTTTACACAAAAAGCCATTCTTCAACGGTAGCCGGATGTTAAAAAAAACTAATTATTGGCCTACAAAATGCCATTGTACCAACTGTCCACTTAGCCACAGATATGTGGACAAGCGGTAGTGAGCAAACTAAAGATTACATGACTGTGACAGGCCACTGAGTAGGTAAATCACCTTCAGCAGCAGCACAAGTTAACAAACAATGCTAGCTCATTCAGAGGCAGTATACCATAAATCACTGTCTTCTCTAAGAGACATAAAAATCTATGGGATGTCATAGCAAAATAGCTTTCCCTACTCGGACTCTCCTCAGGATTTGTGATTTTTGATAATGACACAATTTTTGTGAGAACATTACAGCTGGGTGAATCCCATGTTTTGCTCACACAATCAACTTAATAGAACAGGGTTGTTTTTTTTATGCGTTTTTATGTCATTAAAAGTGTTTAAAACTGTACTTCACTATATAACTTCTTTCCTTTCCACATATCATCTGGGTCATTTGACATTGTTTTAAGAGAAAGTCAGACCAGAACTGTACTCACAAACCATCATTTAAAACAACAGCGCCGGATAAGTCATACCTACTGTATTTTGTTTCTTTGAGCACTTTGTGGTGGAGGTTGGAGGAATCCTCCAATTTTGATATTGCATATATCTGGCTGCACATTGGGGGTCATTCCGAGTTGTTAGCTCGTTGCTGATTTTCGCAACGGAGCGATTAAGGCAAAAATGCGCATGCGCATGGTTCGCAGTGTGCATGCGGTTAGTATTTTACCACAAAACTTAGTAGATTTACTCACGCCCGAACGAAGATTTTTCATCGTTGAAGTGATCGTAGTGTGATTGACAGGAAGTGGGTGTTTCTGGGCGGAAACTGACCATTTTCTGGGAGTGTGCGGAAAAAGGTGGGAGTGTCTGGAGAAACGGGGGAGTGGCTGGCCGGACGCTGGGCGTGTGTGTGATGTCAAACCAGGAACGAAACGGCCTGAGCTGATCGCTATTTGTGAGTAGGTCTGGAGCTACTCAGAAACTGCCAAGAAATTTATTTTCGCTATTCTGCAAATCTTTCGTTCGCAATTCTGCTAAGCTAAGATAAACTCCCAGAGGGCGGCGGCTTAGCGTGTGCAATGCTGCTAAAAGCAGCTAGCGAGCGAACAACTCAGAATCACCCCCATTGTTCTTTTATTTAGTGCACCACACCGTGGTCTCACACCCTTGTTCTCTTACAATGCAGGAGATGCTGTCTGTGGTCCTGAAAAATTTTGTGCCATTTTTGGCATTCTGCCATTGCATGCACGATATTGCAGCACCTGCAAGAGCAATTCAATTTGCCCTGCCCCCAACTGAAGCAAGAGGTGGTAACCAGGTGAAATTCCATTCTTTATATGCTTCAGAAGATGGAGGAATACCAAAAAGCCATCTACAGCTATACAAGACATTACACTTGGAGAGGAGGGGGAGTATACCTTAGTCTAGCACAGTGGAGAATACTTTCTGTCTTGCGCAAGGTGCTGAAAGTAGCCACCTCTGAAGTTAGTTCAGACACTGCTAGCTTGAGTCAGGTGATACCCCTAATTATGAACTTGGAAAAGCAGCTAGATAAATTATTTATTATTTATGTATTACCAGTTATTTATATAGTGCACACATATTCTGTAGCGCTTTACAGAGACTATTTAGCCATTCACATCAGTCCCTGCACCAGTGGAGCTTACAGTCTATATTCCCTACCGCATGTACACACATACACATTCATGGTAGGGTTAATTTTGATTGGATCCAATTAACCTGCCAGTATATATTTTTGGATTGTGGGAGGAAACTGGAGTACCCGGAGGAAACCCACGCAAGTATGGGGAGAATATACAAACTCCACACAGTTAAGGCCATGGTGGAGATTGACCCCATGACCTCAGTGCTGTGAGGCAGTACTGCTAACCATTACACCACCCATACTGCCCTGGATGGTGTAATGGAGGAGGAGGTGGAATGAAGTGATTTTGCTAAGTATGTCAGACTTGTAGATCAAGTCTTTTATTTGCTTTGCCAGAATTCAAGGGTTGGCAATATCTTGAATTTGGATCACATAATTTTGGTGACTGTGATTGAGCCTAGGTTTAAATCATATGTTGTGTCTTTCTTTCCAACTGAGCCAGATTTTAAGAGATGCAAAGAGATACTGGTGAGCAAGATGGCAGCTCAAGTGGCACGCGACATGACAACATCTCTTCCTTCAGTTTCTTCGGCAGCTGCCAGAATAAAAACAGATTTCCCATAAGACTCAGTGGTGATGCAGAGGCGTTAACACAAAAATTTGACATGTTGTGTCTTAAAGGAAATGGCTTAAATTAGTGACATCTTTATCATATCTACATCTGATATGGTCACCATCCAAAGAATGGAGGTGTATTATTTTCATGACTCCATACAAACAGGCATGTCACAGATTCCCTTTGACTACTGTAAAGAAAAAAAGACACTTGGAGGCTCTTGTACAAACTGGCTTTGTATTACTTATGCTGTCCACCCCACCAAATGTGTAATCAGAAACATTTTTCAGCACAGCTAAGACCCTTATCAGCAATTAGAGTAGAAGTCTACTTCCGCAAAATTTGGAAAAGATTATGTTCATCAAAATTAATTGGAATTTCTATGAGGTAGACCTTTACTGACAATTACATCAAAATACAGAAAATTCTGTATTTGTGGATTCCAGAAGGGATGATTTGTGTGAGGATGATGTACACACTGATAATGGTGATAAGGGTGAGTATGAGTATGGTAATGACGACAACATTTTTCCACTGCAGAGCTGTTAGGTTAGCTGCCTAAAGCACATTAGTAGCTTGTTTTGTGTAGGCCCAAACAAACTGAACACTTCAGCCACAAAATTGTGAGTCCCTGTTGCTGAAGTGCTTGATTTGTTAAACTGTGCATTGGGGTATTTGGGAGTACTGAAAACTGTAGTTGGGGGTACTTGAGGACTGGAGTAAAGAATCACTATTCTATACCTTGTCAACACACACTGATGTTAAACTACAGTACCAGTATGTTTTTGATCTATGGGAGGAAGGCCCTGCAAACTTATTGAGAGCAAACACACTTTATACAGATGGTGTGTAGGTTTCAATAGAGCCCGTGACCTCAACTTTGTGAGACAGCAATAAAAATTAATATGGCAGCATGTAGTCAGTAATGTTACTATGCTCATGTGATTCCAAAATATCATGTGGTTTAAGAAAATGCAATATTAGTTTTACCTAGCTTGCATTTTAGAATGCCTAAGACAATATTACCAATGATTTTTTTTTTTAGGAAAGTACTGTATGTTTATTGATTTTGCAAAGTTTCAAACAAGCTCAAAGTAAAAGACAAATACAAAACTAGAGATGTTCAGCGGGCATTTTTCGTGTTTTGTGTTTCGGTTTTGGATTCGGTTCTACGGTCGTATTGTGGATTCATACGCGTTTTGGCAAAACCACCCTTTTGGATTTTTGTCGGATTCGGATGCGTTTGGATTCGGTGTTTTTTTTTTTTTTTATACCCTCAAAAACAGCTTAAATCATAGAATTTGGGGGTAATTTTGATCCTATAGTATTATTAACTTCAATAACCATAATTTCCACTCATTTCCAGTCTATTCTGAACACCTCACACCTCACAATATTATTTTTAGTCCTAAAATTTGCACCGAGGATGCTGGATGACTAAGCTAAGTGACCCAAGTGGTGGCACAAACACCTGGCCCATCTAGGAGTGGCACTGCAGTGTCAGACAGGATGGCACTTAAAAAAATAGTCCCCAAACAGCACATGTTGCAAAGAGAAATAAAAAAAGAGGTGCAAGGTGGAATTTATAATTCATTTTCATGAACATCATCTTCTCCACATTTTCTGGAAGTTACCTCTTTCGGAGTGTTTAGTGCTGGAGGGGGGTCAACTTAGGTAAAATAAAGCCAGTTAGTGCAAGGGCCTCCAAATTGCCTCTTTCTCCTGCCAGTATATGTACTGACAGTCTGACATGCCTACTTGGATGCCGTCACTCATATAATCCTCCACCATTCTTTCAATGGTGACTGAATCATATGCAGTGACAGTAGACATGTCAGTAATCGTTGGCAGGTCCTTCAGTCCGGACCAGATGTCAGCACTTGCTCCTGACTGCCCTGCATCACTGCCAGTGGGTGGTTTTGGAAATGTTATCCTTATCCTGGCAGCTCCAGTGGAGGTAGAAAATGAAGGAGAAGCTGTTGGCGGGTCACGTTCCGCTTGACTTGACAATTGTCTCACCAGCAGGACTTTGAACGAGCACGGTTACCAAAATGTTGTGCTCCGATTTCAACAGATTGACCACCCGTGAATCCTGATTAAGCGAATGAAGGGCTCCATCCACAAGTCCCACTAACGGAATCGCTCCATTTTAGCTCCTCCGTCAATCTCTCCAGCTGCTTCTGCAAAAGCCTGATGAGGGGAAAGACCTGACTCAGGCTGGCAGTGTCTGAACTGACTTCACGTGTGGCAAGTTCAAAGGGTTGAAGAACCTTGCACAACATGGAAATCATTCTCCACTGCACTTGAGTCAGGTGCATTCCCCCTCCTTTGCCTATATCGTAGGCAGATGTATAGGCTTGAATGGCCTTTTGCTGCTCCTCCATCCTCTGAAGCATATAGAGGGTTGAATTCCACCTCGTTACCACCGCTTGCTTTAGCTAATGGCTGGGCATGTTCAGGAGTGTTTGCTGGCACTCCAGTCTTCGGCACGCGATGGCTGAATGCCAAAAGTGGCCCACAATTTTTCGGGCCACCGACAGCATATCCTGCATGCCCCTGTCGTTTTTTAAAAAATTCTGCACCACCAAATTAATTGTATGTGCAAAACATGGGATGTGCTATAATTTGCCCACTTGTAATGCATGCACAATATTGGTGGCATTGTCCGATATCACAAATCCCCAGGAAAGTCCAATTGGGGTAAGTCAATCTGCGATGATGTTCCTCAGTTTCTGTAAGAGGTTGTCAGCTGTGTGCCTCTTATGGAAATCGGTGATACAAAGCGTAGCCTGCCTAGGAATGAGTTGGCGTTTGCAGGATGCTGTTACTGGTGCCACCGCTGTTGTTGCTGCGGGATGCAATACATCTACCCAGTGGGCTGTCACAGTCATATAGTCCTTAGTCTGCCCTGCTCCACTTGTCCACATGTTCGTGGTTAAGTGGACAAGTGGGTACAACTGCATTTTTTAGGACACTGGTGACACATTTCTGATGTCTGTGTACATTCTCGGTATTGCCTGCCTTGAGAAGTGGAACCTAGATGGGATTTTGTACTGGGGACACACTACCTCAAGTAATTCTCTAAGTGCCTGTGAATTAACGGTGGATACCGGACGCACGTCTAACACAAACATAGTTGTCAAGGCCTGAATTATCCGCTTTGCAACAGGATGACTGCTGTGATATTTCATCTTCCTCGCAAAGGACTGTTGGACAGTCAATTGCTTACTGTAAGTAGTACAAGTGGTCTTCCAACTTCCCCTCTGGGATGACGATTGACTCCCAGCAGCAACAACAGCATCACCAGCAGTAACAGCAGCAGTAAACGTTGTCAGTGGACTGTTTCCGCTGTCACCCAAAGTTTTTGAACTTGTCAATGACTTCTGATGAATGCGCTCCAGGTGACGTATAAGGGAGGATGTTCCTAGGTGGTTAACGTCCTCACCCCCCTTATTACAGCTTGACAAAGGCAACACACGTCTTGACACCTGTTGTCCGCATTTCTGTTGAAATAATTCCACACCGAAGAGGTGATTTTTTTATGGTATTTTGACCAGGCATGTCAATGTCCTTATTCATCCCACGGATAACAGGTGTCTCCCCAGGTGCCTGACTTAAACAAACCACCTCACAATCAGAATCCTCCTTGTCAATTTCCTCCTCAGCGCCAGCAACACCCATATCCTCATCCTGGTGTACTTCAACAGTGACATCTTCAATTTGACTATCAGGAACTGGACTGTGGGTGCTCCTTCCAGCACTTGCTGTGCTTTTGCTTTTGACAGCTTAACTCTTTTCATTTTTCTAGCAGGAGGATGAGTGCTTCCATCGTCATGTGAAGCTGAACCACTAGTCATTAGGAACATAGGAGAAGGCCTTAGCCGTTCCTTGCCACTCCATGTCGTAAATGGCATATTGGCAAGTTTACGTTTCTCCTCAGACGATTTTAATATAGATTTTTGGGTCATTTTACTGAACTTTGGCTTTTTGGATTTTACATACTCTCTACTATGACATTGGGCATCGGCCTTGGCAGACGACGTTAATGGCATTTCATCGTCTCTGCCATGACTTGTGGCAGCAGCTTCAGCACTAGGTGGAAGTGAATCTTGAGCTTTCCCTATTTAACTCTCCAAATTTTTGTTCTCCATTTTTTAATGTGTGGAATTATATGCCAGTAATATATCTGGAATTAGACGGCAGTAATGTCTGGAATTAGATACCACTAGATAGATACCAGATACCACTGTGACTGGAATGATGATGACCTATGCACAGTGACCGGACACTACTAACAGAGCACCCTGCAACAGCAAGATGCAGCACAAGACACTGTACTAGTATTAGTAATGTAGTATTACTGAGCACCACAAGACAAAGAGCAGTGATACTGAGCACTGATGATACTACTGAGCACTGATGATACTATGGAGAACTGACACTGAGCAACACGATTAGCACAAGACACTGTACTAGTATTACTAATGTAGTATTACTGAGCACCACAAGACAATGAACAGTGATACTGAGCACTGCTGATACTGAGCACTGATGATACTATGGAGAACTGACACTGAGCAGCACGATTCGCACAAAATACTGTACTAGTATTACTAATGTAGTATTACTGAGCACCACAAGACAATGAGCAGTGATACTGAGCCAGAGCCGGCCATAGCTATAGGCAAACTAGGCAATTGCCTAGGGCATTTGATATGCCCAGGGGCATCAGCAGCTTCTGCTGATTAAAATGATATGCGGCATGCCTATATTCTGTGTGTAGCATTTCATATGCAGATACAGACACAGTCTCACACAGTATAAAGGCATGCTGTATATCATTTTAATCAGCAGAAGCTGCTTGTGCATCCTAGCCACATAGCAATGCAAATAAGATGCATTTTCATTAAAAAATGTGCCCGACGTTAGCACTGAGGCAAGATTTATGAGGACACATCTGTATCCAAGCAGAGGCAGAGGTTACAGTGTTAGCGGCAGTGTGAGTGCTGTGTGCATGTGAGTGGGTTGGATGTGCAGTAGTGTTCAGAATATGTGTAAGGAGCATTATGTGTGTCATGTAAAAATGCATTAATGTGCAACATATGTATAAGGGGCACTATGTGTGTCATTATGTGTATAAGGGCATTAATAATGTGTGGCATACAGTATGTGTAACAGGGTACTACTGTATTTGTCATTATGTGTATAGGGGCACTAACAATGTGCAGCAAATGTGTAGGGGGCACTATGTGTGTCATTATGTGTATTAGGGCATTAATAATGTGCGGCATATGTGTAAGGGACATTATGTGTAAAAGGGCATTAATAAAGGTTGTCATAATGTGTAAGCACATTATGTTTAGAAGGACATTAATAATGTGTCTCATATGTGTTAGGGGCATTACTGTGTGGAATTATGTGTTTAAGGTGCTCTTCTATGTGGTGTTTCCTATAGAAAGGGCACTACTGTGTCGTCTAATGTGAATAAAGAGCAATAGGGTGTAGTGTAATGTGAATAAGGAGCAATTCAGTGTGATGTAATGTGAATAAGGGGCTCTACTGTGAGGAGTAACGTTTATAAGGTAAAGTGATACTACTGTGGGATGTAATATTAATTATGGAAACTATCGCATGATCAAATGTGAATAAAGTGCAGTACTGTGTGGCGTATTTGGAATTGGGGTTACTATTGTGTGGCCATGCCCCTTGCCAGCAAAAACACACCCCTTTTTGGGCTGTGCGCCAAATGTGCGAACTGTTCCTATTTAAAATATAGGGGGTACAAACACCAAAATAAGGACTGTTATGGCTGAGGGGTGATGGTTCTGGGAAAGAAGTGCAAGGTCAGAGGCGGAACCAGGGGTGGTGCTAGGGGGCACCAGCCAAAATCTTGCCTAGGGCATCATATTGGTTAGGGCCGGCTCTGTACTGAGCACTGATGATACTGAGCACTGATGATACTACGGAGAACTGATACTGAGCAGCACAAGACACTGCACTAGTATTAGTGAGCAGCACAAAAGCACTCTGGAATTATCACCCCCCAGATACCACTGTGACTGGAATGATGATGACTGATGCAGTCACAGTACACTACTACCACAGCACCCTACAGCAGCAAGATGCAGCACAAGAGAGACACTGTACTAGTATTACTGAGCAGCAATAAGCACTGTTACTGAGCACTGATACTAAGATTTGACACTGAGAGAACGTAGACACGTCCTCTCTGTACCCTCTACAATGCACAAGTGAAAATGGCGGCGACGGGCGGCTCTTTATATGGAATATGAATCTCGTGAAAATCCGACTGCGGGATGATGACATTTTGCCTCGTTCGGGTTTTCCGAGTCAGGCGGGTACAACTGAGTCTGGCTCAGACCCGTGTTTGACACGTGAAGTTCGGTAGGGTTCGGTTCTCAGAGAACCGAACCCGCTTATCTCTATACAAAACAGAGCCAAACTAACAAAAAATTATTAAAGAATTAGTAATGAATTTTAATATAACTTTTTGTTGATAAGTTTCTTAATACCAACTTTAAATTCTTGGTTTTTCAAGCTATAAATAACAGGATTTAATATTGGAATTAACACACCAGATAAAAGAGAAAAAAACTTGTCCCGTTCTGGTGAATAACTTGATGTGGGTCTCATGTACAGACAGAACAAAGTCCCATAAAAAATAGTTACACAGGTTAGATGGGAAGAGCAGGTAGAAAATGCTTTAAGTTGACCTTCTGCAGATTTTATCTTCAAAATAGAAGAGATAATGAACATGTAAGAAATAATTGTAAAGACAAATGCATTGAACGTCACAAGTACTCCTTCAATATAATTCATAATTTCTACATTATATATATCACTGCATGTCAATTTCAACACAGGTGAGATATCACAGTAAAAATGGTCAATGACATGAGAATCACAAAAGGATAGTTTAGATACAAGAACAGTATGTCCAATTGTTATTAGAAAACTAATGGTCCATGCTGCAATTGCAAGCCCAGCACAACGTGTTAAATGCATTAATAGAAAATATCGAAGTGGATGACAAATTGCCACATAGCGATCATATGCCATGACCTCTAGCAGGAGGACTTCTGTACAAGTCAGAGCTATGTAGAAATACATCTGTGCCATACACCCACAGAAAGAAATTTCGTTTTGCTGAGTGAGAAGGATATTCAAGAGATTAGGCAAAATATTTGAAGCATAAATAATATCCACTGCTGAAAGGTTTATCAAAAAAATATACATGGGAATATATAGGTGTGGATTTCCTAAAATAATGATGAAAATTGTTGTATTCCCAAATATAATACTAAAGTAAATGAACAAACATATGATAAATACTGTAAATCGGAGATCTGGGATGTCGGACAGGCCTTTGATAAAGAAACTAGTTGCATTGTGTTTGCTTTCCAACTTCATTTCCAGCATAGAATTTTCACAAATTGTCTAGAAATTGGAAAAAACATTATCATAATCAATAAAGATAGCACAACATGCAGTACCACAAGCATGCAATAAACATTGTACTTTGGAATTTGCATAATTTATATATATTTCCCGTGACATTTCACAAGGGAGGGTTAAAAACTAGCAGGAGTACTGTACCAGAAGTCTGGAGCAAGGGTTTGTTATGCATGGAGTGGTGAATGAGATTAGGGGATGTATTTAGAGATGTGTCCTTTTGTATCTCCACCATTGCTGCGGCACGCCACAGCATGCAAGGCATAAAAAAGTGCTGCTAGCTTGTGGATGTGCTACGTTCACACACGTGATCCCATGGTACAAACGGTGCCACAGCATGGCGCACTGTGTCATGGACATGCATGGCAATTCACATGCCATGTTTCCTGCATTTGCAGCAATGTTGGAAAAAAACACATCTGTATATCGATTTAAAATTCAATAAAAATCCATGAAATTTAACCATTCGTAAATATATCCATATGAATTCCATATATTATTTGTCTGTTGAAAAGGGTAATTGGGCTATTCTTCTGTCACGTACGGGGCATATCAATTTTAACTAAAACTTAACATAAGAAAGTTTTTGTTTCGTTTTTTAAAAAGATGGATGTAATATAAAAGTGCCTAACTAGGCTTATTTTTTTAGGAAGAATTTTTTTCTCCGTTATAAACAACACAATATCGCAAAATTTAGTCAGATACGGGAAAAGCCAGGTCCACAACCAGTTTGAAAAATAAACTTCTACTTAATAATTCCCCTCAACTCCAAATTAAGAGCCTTTTTTTGTTTGTCTTTTTATGAAAATGTATGAAAAGAGCTATAATTTAACTTGTCAGCCTATGTTGAAAACTCAAAAGATACACAGCTACAAATTTATTTACAGTGTCATATATGGGATATTTTTACTCATTTTCATAGAATTCCACAATTGTATTTTTTTTATATATTTAACTACATCTTGATTTTAAAATGGTGTTGCACTACTGTATGCCTTCTACATCCAATCTCTTTTTTGAAATGTATTTTATTTATACAGTAGATTCAAAGATGAACAGAAGCAAAAACAAAAATAAAACGTGCATTGGAATGGAGCAAATCAGCCCAAGTGATGAGATCAATAAATAAAACAATTAAAAGATGCAAATCAAAGCTGTAACTATGGAATAACTTTACCTATTTAGTACAAAAAGTTACATACTAGAAAATAAACATTAAAAAGGGTGTGTTGGGGAGAGGCCATTGTCTGAAAGAATAACACTAGAAACACAGAAAAGTGAAGAAAGAAAGAAGAGGAGAGTGAGGGGTCAAAACAAAAGTTTTAACACAGTGGTGGCAATTGTGAGTGGTGGATCCAGGTGCAGAAATATGCTTTGACCCCAGCCCCTTTCCTCCTCAGCCCACCTCAAGTTTATACTATGCCACATGGCAGAGGGAGACATGGGGAGGCCGGGGGTGACAGAGAGAGGCAGAGGGTGATAGGTTGTAGGTGATGGGGTGAGGTAGTGGGTGACACCAGAGAGAGGCAATAAGTGATGGGAAAGTGACAGGGAGAGGTAATGGTTGATGCTAGGGAGAGCTAGTGGGTGACAGGGAGACAACAGGGAAAGGCAGTAGGTGACAAGAAGAGGGTAATGGGGAAAGGCAATAGGTGATGCCAGAAAGATGGGAAGAGGCAGTGGGTGACAGGAAAAGGGTTACAAGGAGAGGCTGTGGGTGACAGTGAGAGGGTGAAAGGCAGAGGCAGTGGGTGACACCAGGGGGAGGCAGTGGGTGACAGGAAGAGGCAATGGGTGACAGGGAGAAACAGTGGGTGAAGTCAGGGAGAGGCATTGGATGATAGGGAAAGGGTGACAAGAAGAGGCAATGGATGATGACAGGGAGAGGCAGTTGGTCACAGGAGAGGGTGACAGGCAGTGGGTGATGGAGCAGTTGACAGTGAGAAGCAGAGGGTGACAGGGAGGGACAGAGAATTGGTGATAGAGAGAGGTAGTGGGTGACAGGGTAAGTATGACAGGCAGTAGGTGATGGAGAGAGGCTGTGGGTGATGGAGAGAGGTGGTGATGACAGGGAGAGGGTGGGAGAAGCACTATGTGACATGGAGAGGGTGACAGAGAGAGGCAGTGGGTAACAGAGTGTGGATGATGGATTGGATGATGAAAACAGGCAGTGAATCACCAGAAGTGGGCAACAAGCAGTGGGTGACAGGGAGAAAATGACAGGTAGTGCGTGATGAAGAGAGACTGTGGGTGATGTCTGAGGGTGACATGGAGAAGCAGTGGATGAAAGAAAGGGTGATGGAGAGAGACAATGGGTGACCAGGAGTAGTAATGAGTATATTACAATTTGTTTACCTGGGCCCAGAACTGCTGTTCATGGAATGTAGCTCCTCCTTGGGTTTTAATAGTGGAGAAGATCATGAGATTGTGATATCAGATCCCTGGTGTCAGTGGCAAACACAGCCTCAGTCAGAGTACTCAACAGGATGCCAGGGTTCAGAGCAATAGACAGAGGAGAGGGAAGGAGCTGAGAGGAGAGGGGATTGTGACCCCTCCTCCCCCACTGGCTGGGCAGCACTTATCTAAAAAAGCATGGGGGCAGCCAGGGCTGCCACTAGAAATTGTGGGGCCCGGGACTGACAAAATAGGAAGCCCCCCCCCCCCCCAAAAAAAAAAAAAAAAGTAAAATAAATATAAATATATATTTCAAAAAATAAAAAATAATATTTCTATGCAGACACAAAGCCACTCCCTCAAGTCTGTGTTTTTAAGGTAGGAATATTTATTTATTTTAGTTGAAATTTTTTAATTAGCCATCATACACCTTAAGATCTCACCTCATTTTTATATATACATAGATATGCCCCCAGTGCCAGATACATATATGCCCCACAGTGCCTGACAGATATGCCCCCAGTGCCAGATACAGAAATGCCCCCACAGTGCATGCCAGATATGCCCCCAGTGCCAGATACAGAAATTCCCCCACTGTGCCTGCCAGATATGCAACCAGTGCAAGATACAGAAATGCCCCCACTATGCCTGCCAGATATGCAACCAGTGCCAGATACAGAAATGCCCCCACTGTGCCTGCCAGATATGCCCCCAGTGCCAGATACATGTATGCCCCCAGTGCCAGATACAGAAATGCCCCCACTGTGCCTGCCAGATATGCACCCAGTGCCAGATACATGTCCCACTCCCCAGTGCCAGATATGCCCCCAGACCCCAGTGCCAGGTACACATGTCCTCAAAGCTCCGGGCCCCCTTTTCACAAAACACACAGTCACAGACAACAAAGACATACATACTTACCTACAAATCTGTCCTCTCTGCTCTCTCTGTCTCTCCCACGCTATCTGCTGCTTCCAGCCGTCTTCTGTCCCTAGCTCCGCGGCTCCTCTTCACCTGACGTGGCGTGACGTGACGTCATGACGTCACGCTGCGTCGCATTAGAATAAAAGAAACTTTATTTAGCCGAACAGCAACTTGCTGTGATCGGCGGCGGGACACGAAGGGGCAAAAGCCGCGCCGCGGTCAGTGTCACCGGTGGCGGTCGCTGCCGGGAATAGCCGCTCTGTGTGCAGCCTGGGTCCTCCACTCTGTCAGAGTGGCCGGGCCCGGGACAACTGTACACAGGGCACCCCCTTGATGGCGGCCCTGGGGGCAGCTCAGTCTCAGCTGCTCATTTTAGGGACTAATGGATTTCTGCAGAATATAATGAGTCAGTCTGACTCACTGTCATGCTGCTGTGGGCCCTTTCACAGTGGCAGGGCTGTCCCTTTGTATGGGCTTTACAGGCAGTTGACCAGGAGCCAGTAGTGCAGCTGTGGACAGTAATGCTAGATCGTCCCCCCCATCCACCCCAGAGCTTGCACTGCAGTCTTTCTCAAGGCAGGGGGTTGTGGGGTGTAAAGGGATCAACTAGAGACACAGTTATTATTGGTCCAGGGTCCGGGCTGAGTGAATAACACTGGCTACACTGCTGTAGGGTAAGAGCAGGGCTGGCCATTGGGCCACCTAACAAAAAAAAATAATTAAGGATATCTTTCAAAGTATCCCATACTCATAGGACAGAAACTTATACTCACTAAGAATATGGGATACTGTAACATCACGTTCTGGCAAAGTGAGAAATAACAATATATATTTTACGGTAAAGAACAACAAATAATACTAATATTGAAATAAAAGTAAAAAATGGCACACAGCATATTTGTAAATTATCTTTATTCACGCTGATTTTTTTTCTCTTTCCAACATTATTCTATTTCTCTATATACTATTTTTTATATTTTGCTTTGTTAGGTCACAATACATGGTAAATAATAAAATACATTAAAGGCAATAAGAGCAATCTTAAAGTGGCATAAATATTCTGTATAATGAAAAAATACCTAAAAGTATCTTGGTGCAGGAACTACAGTATTTATTTGTTCTAACGTATACTTTTTATGCATAGCATAATATTATGTATACACAAGCATACAAACACCAAAAATAGATTACACATTTAGAGGTATATTTATGAAGAAGCAGGTTTTCAAAGCTACTGCTTCTCAGTTAGTTTCACCACAATATTTAAAGCTGCACTAATACTAAAGTCAAATGCTTGGTGTGTTCTGCTCTTAATATTAGTCACAACTGGTTAAAAACCACACAGAACCCTATGCAATTTACTGGTTTGCCTCATACAATATACAGTATTGCTAGCAAGTAGACAGGTGTAGACAAAGTATATGTCTGCGAACGATGATGTTCAATGAGCTTTATTACTTTGACAGTGGGGTAAGTAGAGAAAATTTCTTAGTAGCACACTACACCACCCATTTCTTGTCACTCTGGAAGTATTCCTCTCCATTCTATTCCAAATACACCTTACCTATATGGTGGTTTCTCTGCAAGAGGGAACCTCAGAAGAAACTGATCATATATATATATATATATATATATATATATATATTAGAGATGAGCGGGTTCGGTTCCTCGGGATCTGAACCACCCCGAACTTCACCCATTTTACATGGTTCCGAGGCAGACTCGGATCTTCCCGCATTGCTCGGTTAACCCGAGTGCGCCCGAACGTCATCATCCCTCTGTCGGATTCTCGCGAGATTCATATTCTATATACGGAGCTGCGCGTCACCGCGATTTTTACTTGTGCATTGGAGATGATAGCGAGAGGACGTGCAGCGTTCTCTCAGTTTCTGTGTTCAGTGTGCTGCAAATATCTGTGCTCAGTGTGCTGAAAATATCTACGTTCTCTGCCTGAAAAATGCTCCATATCTGTGCTGCATTGTAGTATATAGTAGGAGGACAGTGCAGAATTTTGCATACATATATAAAGCAATACGGTACAGTAGTCCATTGCTCTACCTCTGTGTCATCAAGTTTACTATCCATCCATACCTGTGCTGCATTTTAGTTGTGTGCAGTATATATATAGTAGGAGGACAGTGCATAATTTTGCTGACCACCAGTATATATATAGCAGTACGGTACAGTGGTCCATTGCTCTACCTCTGTGTCGTCAAGTATACTATCCATCCATACCTGTGCTGCATTTTAGTTGTTCGCAGTATATAGTAGGAGGACAGTGCAGAATTTTGCTGACCACCAGTATATATATAGCAGTACGGTACAGTAGTCCATTGCTCTACCTCTGTGTCGTCAAGTATACTATCCATCCATACCTGTGCTGCATTTTAGTTGTGCGCAGTATATAGTAGGAGGACAGTGCAGAATTTTGCTGACCACCAGTATATATATAGCAGTACGGTACAGTAGTCCATTGCTCTACCCCTGTGTCGTCAAGTATACTATCCATCCATACCAGTGCTGCATTTTAGTTGTGCGCAGTATATAGTAGGAGGACAGTGCAGAATTTTGCTGACCACCAGTATATATATAGCAGTACGGTACAGTAGTCCATTGCTCTACCTCTGTGTCGTCAAGTATACTATCCATCCATACCTGTGCGGCATTTTAGTTGTGCGCAGTATATAGTAGGAGGAGGAGGACAGTGCAGAATTTTGCTGACCACCAGTATATATATAGCAGTACGGTACAGTAGTCCATTGCTCTACCTCTGTGTCGTCAAGTGTACTATCCATCCATACCTGTGCTGCATTTTAGTTGTGCGCAGTATATAGTAGGAAAACAGTGCAGAATTTTGCTGACCACCAGTATATATATATAACAGTACGGTACAGTAGGCCATTGCTATTGATATATTACTGGCATATAAATCCACACATTAAAAAATGGAGAACAAAAATGTGGAAGGTAAATAGAGAAAGATCAAGATCCACTTCCACCTCGTGCTGAAGCTGCTGCCACTAGTCATGGCCGAGACGATGAAATGCCATCAACGTCGTCTGCCAAGGCCGATGCCCAATGTCAAAGTAGAGAGCATGTAAAATCGAAAAAAAAAAAGTTCAGTAAAATGACCCAAAAATCAAAATTAAAAGCGTCTGATGAGTAGCGTAAACTTGCCAATATACCATTTACGACACGGAGTGGCAAGGAACGGCTGAGGCCCTGGCCTATGTTCATGGCTAGTGGTTCAGATTCACATGAGGATGGAAGCACTCATCCTCTCGCTAGAAAAATTAAAATACTTAAGCTGGCAAAAGCACAGCAAAGAACTGTGCGTTCTTCTAAATCACAAATCCCCTGGATTCTGATGGTGAGGTGGTTTGTTTAAGTCAGGCACCCGGGGAGACACCTGTTGTCCATGGGACGAATATGGCCATTGACATGCCTGGTCAGATTACAAAAAAAAATCAGCTCTTCGGTGTGGAATTATTTTAACAGAAATGCGGACAACAGGTGTAAAGCTGTGTGTTGCCTTTGTCAAACTGTAATAAGTAGGGGTAAGGACGTTAACCACCTAGGAACATCATCCCTTATAAGTCACCTAGAGCGCATTCATCAGAAGTCATTGACAAGTTCAAAAACTTTGGGTGACAGCGGAAGCAGTCCACTGACAACTAAATCCCTTCTTCCTCTTGTACCCAAGCTCCTGCAAACCACACCACCAACTCCCTCAGTGTCAATTTCCTCCTTAGAAAGGAAAGCCAATAGTCCTGCAGGCCATGTCACTGGCAAGTTTGATGAGTCCTCTCCTGCCTGGGATTCCTCCGATGCATCCTTGAGTGTAACGCCTATTGCTGCTGGCGCTGCTGTTTTGCTGCTGGGAGTCGATCGTCATCCCAGAGGGGAAGTCGGAAGACCACTTGTACTACTTCCAGTAAGCAATTGACTGTCCAACAGTCCTTTGCGAGGAAGATGAAATATCACAGCAGTCATCCTACTGCAAAACAGATAACTCAGAACTTGGCAGCTTCGGTGGTGTTAAACGTGTGTCCGGTATCCACCTTTAAATCACAGGGAACTAGAGAATTGCTTGAGGTACTGTGTCCCCGGTACCAAATACCATCTAGGTTCCATTTCTCTAAGCAGGTGATACCGAAAATGTACACATACGTCAGAAAAAGAGTCACCAGTGTCCTAAAAAATGCAGTTGCACCCAATGTCCACTTAACCACTGACATGTGGACAAGTGGAGCAGGGCATACTCAGGACTATATGACTGTGACAGCCCACTGGGTAGTTGTAATGCCTCCCGCAGCAAGTACAGCAGCGGCGGCACCAATAGCAGCATCTCGCAAACGCCAACTTGTTCCTAGGCAGGCTATGCTTTGTATCACCGCTTTTCATAAGAGGCACACAGCTGACAACCTCTTATGGAAACTGAGTTACATCATCGCAGAATGGCTTACCCCAATTGGACTCTCCTGGGGATTTGTGACATCGGACAACGCCACCAATATTGTGCGTGCATTTCATGTGGGCAAATTCCAGCACGTCCCATGTTTTGCACATACATTGAATTTGGTGGTGCAGAATTTTTAAAAAAACAACAGGGGCGTGCAAGAGATGCTGTCGGTGGCCCGAAGTATTGCGGGCCACTTTCGGCATTCAGCCACCACGTGCCGAAGACTGGAGCACCAGTAAACACTCCTGAACTTGCCCCACCATCATCTGAAGCAAGAGGTGGTAACGAGGTGGAATTCAACCCTCTATATGCTTCAGAGTATGGGGGAGCAGCAAAAGGCCATTCAAGCCTATACAGCTACCTACAATTTAGGCAAAGGAGGTGGAATGCACCTGACTCAAGCGCAGTGGAGAATGATTTCAACGTTGTGCAAGGTTCTGCAACCCTTTGAACTTGCCACACGTGAAGTCAGTTCAGACACTGCCAGCCTGAGTCAAGTCATTCCCCTCATCAGGCTTTTGCAGAAGAAGCTGGAGAGATTGAAGGAGGAGCTAAAACAGAGCGATTCCGCTAGGCATGTGGGACTTGTGGATGGAGCCCTTAATTCACTTAACCAGGATTGATGGGTGGTCAATCTGTTGAAATCAGAGCACTACATTTTGGCCACCGTGCTCTATCCTAGATTTAAAACCTACGTTGTATCTCTCTTTCTGGCAGACACAAGTCTGCAGAGGTTCAAAGACCTGCTGGTGAGAAAATTGTCAAGTCAAGCGGAATGTGACCCGTCAACAGCTCCTCCTTCACATTCTCCCGCAACTGGGGCTGCGAGGAAAAGGCTAAGAATTCCGAGCCCACCCGCTGGCGGTGATGCAGGGCAGTCTGGAGCGAGTGCTGACATCTGGTCCGGACTGAAGGACCTGCCAACGATTACTGACATGTCGTCTACTGTCACTGCATATGATTCTGTCACCATTGAATGAATGGTGGAGGATTATATGAGTGACCGCATCCAAGTAGGCACGTCAGACAGTCCGTACGTATACTGGCAGGAAAAAGAGGCAATTTGGAGGCCCTTGCACAAACTGGCTTTATTTTACCTAAGTTGTCCCCCCTCCAGTGTGTACTCCGAAAGGGTGTTTAGTGCAGCCGGTCACCTTGTCAGCAATCGGCTTATGAGGTTACTTCCAGAAAATGTGGAGAAGATGATGTTCATCAAAATTAATTATAATCAATTCCTCCGTGGAGACATTCACCAGCAATTGCCTCCAGAAAGTACACAGGGACCTGAGATGGTGGATTCCAGTGGGAACGAATTAATAATCTGTGAGGAGGGGGATGTACACAGTGAAAGGGGTGAGGAATCGGATGATGAGGAGGAGGTGGACATTTTGCCTCTGTAGAGCCAGTTTGTGCAAGGAGAGATTGATTGCTTCATTTTTGGTGGGGGCCCAAACCAACCAGTCATTTCAGTCACAGACGGGTGGCAGACCCTGTCGCTGAAATGATGGGTTTGTTAAAGTGTGCATGTCCTGTTTATACAACATAAGGGTGGGTGGGAGGGCCCAAGGACAATTCCATCTTGCACCTCTTTTTTCTTTAATTTATCTTTGCATCATGTGCTGTTTGGGGACTATTTTTTGAAGTGCCATCCTGTCTGACACTGCAGTGCCACTCCTAGATGGGCCAGATGTTTGTGTCGGCCACTTGTGTCGCTTAGCTTAGTCACACAGCTACCTCATTGCACCTTTTTTTTTTCTTTGCATCATGTGCTGTTTGGGGACTATTTTTTAAATCTGCCATCCTGTCTGACACTGCAGTGCCACTCCTAGATGGGCCAGGTGTTTGTGTCGGCCACTTGGGTCGCTTAGCTTAGTCATACAGCGACCTCGGTACAAATTTTAGGACTAAAAATAATATTGTGAGGTGTGAGGTGTTCAGAATAGACTGGAAATGAGTGGAAATTATGGTTATTGAGGTTAATAATACTATGGGATCAAAATGACCCCCAAATTCTATGATTTAAGCTGTTTATGAGGAGTTTTTGTAAAAAAACACCCGAATCCAAAACACACCCGAATCCGACTAAAAATTTTCAGGGAGGTTTTGCCAAAACGCATCCGATCCAAAACACGGCTGCGGAACCGAATCCAAAACCAAAACACAAAACCCGAAAAATTTCCGGTGCACATCTGTAATACATATATATATATACACACACATATATAGTGTGGCAGGGAGAGCATAGTTCCACATGGAGATAACGTGGAACATCAGGATTTCCAAAGTTTAGCAGAACAGCAGCAGGACTGAAGGGTCCAATCCACTTTTTGCCTCAATCAGTTGTCTGCCAGAAGCTAGGCTAATTAATTAACAGCACCTGTAATCTGCCTTTAAGTATGTGTTCAATGAACAGAGACATTGCTCTTGACAGCCGTTATTGCCCAAGTGATCAGAATCAGAATCAGCTTTATTGGCCAGGTGTACTCATGTACACTAGGAATTTTTTGTGGTACAATGCATTGCCAAGCAGCAGCATGAAGGGGGAATACATAGCTTAAGAAGGGGGAAAAACGTAGCATACATTACAGACATTACACGTATGAGTTCATACTGCACGTTGTAACTGTACGATAGACTCGACATACAGTATTAGACATATTACACATGTAAGACTAAAAACGAAGGCTGCTTGGCAGAGCAGCACCAAGGCAGCCATCCGCGGAGCCAACTTGAACTCAAACAATGCACATAATACAGAAGATTTAAGTAACACATCAAAAGATAAACCACAAAGACATAATAAAAAACCTTGAGCATGCAGAAAGCATAAAGCATGATTGGTGTAGGCATTTTGGGTAATAATCTCCAAGGGTTGTGTATTCCACCTTCACAAGGTACCAGGTGTGGCAGCCATCTTAGGTGCTCTGCGTTGGATTACACAGGGTGGAATAGTCCACCCTAGAAGAGTTAACACAAAATGGGGAGATTGCAGAGTCCTAAAGTTCAGAGTAGGGTTCCAACAAAACCATCAGGTCCATATATTTTTTCTTCCCATCCACAAGCGCACCAGATAAGGCAGCCATGTTGGGCGCACTACAAAGGTACCACAGTGTGAGACAAGCCATACAAGGGCCAAATGCATGTATGGGAAAACTGACATGTGTGTATGCTATAGCCTGCATAGGTGGGAGTGTAGGGTTACGTTAGGAGCCATTTGGAACATGTACTGTTTGTGATTACCTTGGAGGGAGCTGATTCCACCATATTGTAAACAAATCAGGAGAGAGACCACCCCTCTCATCACACAAGGGCCCTCATTCCGAGTAGTTTGCTCGTTATTTTTCTTCGCATCGCAGCGATTTTCCGCAAACTGCGCATGCGCAATGTTCGCACCGCGCCTGCGCCAAGTAAATTTGCTAAGAAGTTTGGTATTTTACTCACGACTTAATGAAAAAATTTCTTCGTTCTGGTGATCGGAGTGTGATTGACAGGAAGTGGGTGTTTCTGGGCGGAAACTGCCCGTTTTATGGGAGTGTGCGGAAAAACGCTGCCATTTCTGTGAAAAGCGCGGGAGTGGCTGGAGAAACGGGGGAGTGTCTGGACGAACGCTGGGTGTGTTTGTGACGTCAAACCAGGAACAAAACTGACTGAACTGATCGCAGTGGCAGAGTAAGTATCGAGCTACTCGGAAACTGCAAAGAAATTTCTGATCGCTATTCTATTCGCTATTTTGCGAATCTTTCGTTCACTATTCTGCAAAGCTAAGATTCACTCCCAGTAGGCGGCGGCTTAGTGTGTGCAAAGCTGCTAAAAGCAGCTAGCGAGCGAACAACTCGGAATGAGGGCCCACACGCGCACACACACACACACACACACACACACACACACACAATATAATATGTGTTTTGACCTGTCAGTGCCATACCACGGTTATTTATCTATGAGGATGGCTCACTAAATAAGGCAACAAGACCACTCACATATGTGATGTTCTCTGTTTCATTTTAAGTTCCTGACAGGCCAGAGAGTAGGTAGACCACTTTTTCCCTCATGAACATTAGACTGTGCCTCATATGAGTCATATTGATGGTGGAGCTGGTGGAAACATGGTCAAACATTGATGTATGTAGTGTGGTTAGATTTCTGCAAATACTGTTGACTCAAATGTATCTGTCCTCCTGAATCAGACCTTCAGAGCAGCACAAATTGTCATCTGTGGTAGACATGCCTGGCTGGCTGAATAGCTGCTTTGACATCTGTTCATCAAAGGCAGTGCACAAACCAAAACCTCCGTCTGTGACATGACATTATCACCATACACCTTGACAAGTTGGTGATGAATTTCAGCTGCTGATGTCCCCTTTAGGCGCAGAAATCTGATCACACTACGCACCTCAATGTTTGACCATGTTTCTGCCACCCATGCCATCTTACAACTGTTGCTGGGACAGTATGACTGATATGAAGCGCAGTCCATGTGGGAAAGCAGTGGTCTACCTGCTCTGGTCTGGTGGGTAATTAGAATGAAATAGAGAACATTACATACAGTACGTGAGATGTTTTGTACCTTAATTATTGAACCAACCACCCTCGTATACAGTATAAGCACTGTTCTACAATAAATATTTTTAGATAAGCTCAGTGGTTCCCAAACTTTCTTGAAACACGGTGCCCTAGACTATCAGCAGCACCAGATTCTACCTATCCACATCCAGGCTCTATTAACATGTATTTAGTGCTGCCACTTGAATTGTTGCTTAAATCAAAAGTCAGTTTCTCCTCAAAGAGTATTTAAACATAAAATAATAATACATAATATTGGAATTTACAATCTCTTATGATTCATATGAGCAATAAGTATATAGTACTTCATTTTACGTCAATTATAAAACTGCCTTTGCAGTATTTCTGACTTTAAAATTAAAAACACCTCTAATAATGGGTCAAAGTCATAGTGCATATTGATTTCATAAATTATCTTCACAATTATGTGTTTATATAATGTATGATATACCTTATTTCTGTGGGTAAAGTTTTGGTTGAACAGCTTTAATTATTTTAAAAATTACAGTAGGAGGCCTGTTTCTTTTAACTGTCCTACAATAGTAAATGCTTAGCTGTATGTTCTATGCGTATGCACCGTACTGTAGAACCCTTGTGGTATCATATATATAACAGATAATAAATAATAATATTAATAATAATAATAATAATATTCCTATGAGCCAAGGAGCATAAGTGACTGGAGCATAATTACAATGTGTAAATTAGATTTTTCTGTGGGAACACTGTGAACAGGAACACAATGATCTCAGAGCAATAGAAGTGAAAGACAAATACTATAGTAACTTGTGGTGATTTACAGCAGATTGAAGAATAGATGAAAGGGAGTTGCAGTAAATTGATTGCTTTCAGATACACTGTTGTATCCAAGCAGTTGCATAACTACAGGGTGGCTAGACTGGCAAATGTCCAGAGGCCCACAATGTGAAGGGGTTCCACCAAGCTCTGGCATCCCAGCTCCAGTGTCTGATTAGACCCGAAGCAATGGCCTGGATTTCCAGACTCTCAGATCATCTTCTACTACGACCATACAGAGACACTGCTGCCTGCTGGGCTTGCCTGAATAGGCTACTACACATTTTGACTAATCAGTCCAGAGCACCTGCTGACATTTTTCTGCACCCCAGTTCATATGTTTTCATGCATAGTTGAATCGCTTGGCCTTGTTTCAATTCAACTATCCATGAAAACATAGGAACTTGGGTGCAGAAAAATAGCAACAGGTGCTCTGGACTGATTAGTCAAAATGTGAAATATTTGGCTTTAAGAGAAGGCAATTTGTTCACCAATGAGCTGGAGAGAAATACAATATTGAGTGTCTGCATGCAACAGTGAAACATGGTGGAGGTTCCTTACAAGTTTGGGGCTGCATTTTAGTAAACGGATTTTGGGATTTGAATAGAATTAATGGTGTCCTCAATGCTGAGAAATAAAGGCAGGTATTATCCATCATGCAATACCATCTGGGAGTTATCTGATTGGCTACAAATCTATCCTGCAGTAAGACAATGACCCCAAAAATACAGCCAATGTCAATAAGAATTTACTACAATGTAAAGAACAACAAGGAATCCTGGAAGTGATGATATGGCCCCCAAAGAGTCCTGATCTCAACATCTGTTTGGGATTACATGAAGAGTCAGAAGGTTTTGAGCAAGCCTACATCCACAGAATATCTGTGGTTAGTTCTCCAAGATGTTTGGAACAACCTCTCTGCCAAGTTCCTTCAAAAACTGTATGTACAATGGAGGTCATTCCGAGTCGTTCGCTCGGAAAATTTCTTCGCATCGCAGCGTTTTTCCGCTTAGTGCGCATGCGCAATGTCCGCACTGCGACTGCGCCAAGTAAAATTTGCTATGAAGTTTGGATTTTTACTCACGGCTTTTTCTTCGCTCAGGCGATCGTAGTGTGATTGACAGGAAATGGGTGTTACTGGGCGGAAACAGGCCGTTTTATGGGCGTGTGGGAAAAAACGCTACCGTTTCCGGAAAAAACGCGGGAGTGGCTGGAGAAACGGAGGAGTGTCTGGGCGAACGCTGGGTGTGTTTGTGACGTCAAACCAGGAACGATAAGCACTGAACTGATCGCAGATGCCGAGTAAGTCTGAAGCTACTCTGAAACTGCTACGAGATGTGTAATCGCAATATTGCGAATCTTTCGTTCGCAATTTTAAGAAGCTAAGATTCACTCCCAGTAGGCGGCGGCTTAGCGTGTGCAATACTGCTAAAATCGCCTTGCGAGCGAACAACTCGGAATGAGGGCCAATAAGTGTACCTAGAAGAATTGATGTTGTTAAGCTGTTATGCTGTTTTTAAGGCAAAGGGTGGTCACACCAAATATTGATTTGATTTAAATTTCTCTTCTGTTCGTTCAATTTGCATTTTGTAGATTTATCAAAATAAACTATTAACACTTCTATTTTCGAATGCATTCTTAGTTTGCAGTAGTTTTTCTACACCTGCCTAAAACTTTTGCACAGTACTGTATGTGCTGGTACAAGTTTTATGAGTTCAGTGCTAAATTTAAAGCAGCAATCATTTTTTTTTTTTTGCAATCCAGACTGATTACTGCTTTAGATTTACTGGAGAATTTGCCAAAATCACATCCATTCCTTCTGCATGGCAGGTATAGCATAACCACCTAAGGGTTTATAAATGTGCAGACTGTTTTTTTGGCCGATTTTCTGCTGGATTTAAAGCAAAAATGTTATTAAAGACAAAACGAGGTTTGCTTTGCCTTGAAAAAAAATGCTGCTGTAAATCTTGGGGCAACATTGCGGAAAAGCCTGCACTTTTATTAACTCATATCCTACTACATTATCCTCCACCATGTCCAGTAATAAACCTAAAAATGATAGTTTACCTTTAAAGTAAAACGTGCCTAAATTGAAGAAATAGGACATTTTTAATAAAAAAACACTGTAAGCTGCTTTATATCATTATAATAATCATTACATTTTTCTCCAGTAATACAATAACAACTTTAGAACCATCCAGATCTACAATTAATTAATAGAATTTATGACTGTGAATCATGTTTCTACCTACTTTTATTACAAAACATAATTAGCTGAAAAAATAAATTGAGATCAGATTTTTACTTGATTGTTTTTGTATCTTTTATTCAAAATTCAAAATACCACATTTTTGGGTCCCCTACTGAGATAATGACATATATATTATATATTATGTGTATACCTGTATATAGATATATTATATAGATATATAATATAATATAATATACATATATATGTGTCATTATCTCAGTAGGGGAACCAAAAATGTGTGATTTTGAATTAAGGGATACTCAACCTGCATTGATGTTATTTTTTCCTGTTTGACTATGTATTAATGTTGAACCTGCAGTCTGGAGAATTATTTTAATTATTTTTTTTTCTATTAATGTTAAACCAGCAGCATAATTTTGATTCAACATTATTCTGTCTAATATTGTTTTTCATTGCTTTTCAGGTTCCAAGTGCAATGATACACATCCATTACCATATTGATTAAAAAAAAAATGATAATCTAATGGTGATCTATTTGGAAGAGTCTGAATTCTGGGATAATGCATCAAACATTCTGCTAAAGTGGAAAAAAATGTGATGGACATAGTAGAGTTATAGGGAGTCATTCTGACCCGATCGCACGCTACAGTTGTTCGCAGCACAGCGATCTGGTCGGAACTGTGCATGCGCCGGCATCGCAGTGCACCGCGTCGCAGTGCACCGGCACATGCAAGATGGCCGAAGGCCGTCGTTACCTAGCGATTGCCTCTGCCTGATTGACAGGCAGAGGCATTCACTGGGCGGGAGGGGGTGGCACGGCAACATTTAGCCACCGTTTTTGGGGTGCAGTCTGACAATTGCAGGCATGGCCGGACCGTGCGGGAGGGCGGGCCGCAGTGGCTGCATGATGTCACACGCAGCCGATGCGACCCAGGGCAGCGGCGAGTAACTCCTGGCCAGCCGCAGGAGCTGTGCTGGCCGGGAGTTACTCTTCAAGTACAAAAGCATCGCCGCTGTGCGATGCTTTTGTACTTGTGCGGGGGGGAAAGTGGACTGACATGCGGGGCGGACTAGCCCTGTGCTGGGCGTCCCTCCGCATGTCTGGGAAGATGATCATGGCTGTGCTAAATTTAGCACAGCTGCGATCAACTCGGAATGACCCCCATAGACTTGCAGTATTTAATGTAAATTACTAGCCCTAAAGCACATTTATAGCCTGTTAAAACTAGAAATCATTAAGATTTATTTGAAAATGTTAGTGAAATTATGGCCAGCGCAACATTAATGATATTAAAAACTCTGCAGAATATCAGTTTGCTAAATATTTTTTTACATACCTAAAGTGTGTTATTGCATTGAACAGATAGCGTTGTCTGATAGAACTTCCAAAAGGGTCAAAATGTCTGTAAGATGTGGAGAGGTTGCAACAATCTAGCTCCCTATTATACTGAGTAAGCAATAAATAATTTTCCTCCTGAGAGACATAAATTATAGAATTAAAAATATCATTGACTCTTTGTATGGAGGCTAGAAATAGCCAGATGAACTTCTTTAATGACAAAATACATTGCTCCCTAGAATAATAACAAATGATAAGGGCTATAGATGGAGTTTTTACCTTAATACCTACTGTACAGATGTGTTCTCATACACCTAGCATTAATGCACCATACTGTTCAAGATGTACAGCTCAACTGAGCCACTCCAATAGGTGTAGCGTATCTTTCTCTTAAAAGTTTGTGTCTTATTTGCATTACAGATGCAGCGAGAAACCATTCACAGTGCACGAGAGATGTTGAGTTGCGACTCTAACTACGTAGGAATCAGTTTTAAACATATACAAAATCGCAGTTGAAGCACAACAGAACTTGTCGTGAGAAAAAACCACGGCCACAGTGAAGGTTCCTGGGCAAAGCAATGCACTGGGACCACTAACCATCCTTCAGCGGTATAGGTGGGGCTTTCTATCAGTGGCAATTTTGATGTACCGTGGGTGGTAGGGGGTGTTCTATTTTTTGATCAGCGTGTAAGACCTGGAGCAGTAATTTCTGCTAATTACTCGTTTACTGCAGAGATGGTGGGAGATAGGGCAGGAGGAAGAACACTAAACTCTAGAAGGGGGCATTGGGCTGACTTAAGGAGCCCAGTACATAACTTCAAGGGTAGTAGGCGTGTTTAATATGCAGGGGAGGGGTGGCAGTAGAGTGAGCTTATTATTCATAATTTTTCAGTGGGAGGGCAGCTTACTTGACTGCAGATATCTCCAGTTCCTGAAAATAGATTTCTTAGCTTTTAATGACATAAAAAGTAGTGAGTTCCACCTTTCATGAGGTACTGGGGACTTGGGGATCAGAGTTCAGGAGCCAGAGCAATCCACCAATGAAAATATAAAACGGCATACCAGGTGTGTGGAGCTGGAGCAGGGACCAGTTGTTAGAAGGCTGATATCTCTGGTTTTTGGTATAGTAGAAAGCTGCCAGTGCACTCAAAAAGGGGAAAGTCCAAGCTTTCAGGAGGTATGGGGTACTTGGGGATCAGATTTCAGAAGCCAGAGTAATCCACCACCGAAAATATAAAACTGCATACCAGGCGTGTGGCGCTGGAGCAGGAACCAGCTGCTGGAAGGCTGATATCTCTGGTTCTGGGAACAGTCGAGGCAAGCTACCAGGGTCCATCTTCTTGCGTATACCCTCTGAAACACTCTGAGTTAGACAGAACCCAAGATATCTGGCTGGGAAGACCACTACTTTGAAGTTGGATATCTCTGGTTCCCTAGGGACGATTTTAAAGAATCTGGTACCTCTGGAAAAAGCGGACATTCAGCTATCAGCCCTTATACTTCTAGGGCCCTTGAGCCCCTACAAAAAGACAGCCCTGACCGCTGTATCATAGCACTTTGCATACAAATACACATATGTACAATTATTGCAGATTAAATTGTTCACTGCAATCTAGTAAAGAAGTATGATGCTTCCTGTGGTTTTATTTATGCAAATAAGATGAACATTTTGAGTGCAACAGATGCTTTGTGCATGTGAGTTGCCTGAGACTTTGCGTACCAAACAGACCCTCTTGATGAGCCAGGTCCAGGACAACTCATCCACACCAAAGATATTTTTTTCACTGAAATGTACATCTTATTTGACTAAAGCCACAGTGTGATAAGACTCTATACTATGGCTTCATACTGTATGCAACCAGGGTATATGGGGAGCTTATAGGGAGTTTATAAAATTATTTTAAAAGTTTTAACATGGTCTCATGTACATGGCACCAAATCAAATATAGACAGGCCCAACACAAAGGTATGTGGGGGTTACAAACCATTAGCCCTATGTTAATATAATACAAACAGCATCCGTGTGACCAACATACAGTACAGACAACATTAATGTGATATCCAAATAGTACAGATTGCAACCATATGACTCCCAAACAATACAGACAGCATTCCAGTCACCACTTACAGTACAAAGAGCAACTATGTGAAGGACACACAGGACACTATGGTCCCCATGGGGTCACTTTGGCAGGAGGGGACTGAGAGACGGTTTGGGAAGCCCCTCGAGCCAAGCCAGTTGGAAGCGCTAGGAGACTGGAGAGGAAAAAAAGGATAAATAGAGGAGAGGAGGGAGAGCGAGAAAGAAAATGACCAAGGAGGCTGTACCGGTGTGCGTTGATGTCAGTGGGCGGTAGGGAGAGATCCCCTCGATTCCCCTAGTAAGGTGGCGGCGACGGGAGGATACAGACATCAGAAGCAGGAGGCAGTGGAGGTATCATAGAGACCACGCTGAGCTGTGAGATCGCCGGGGACTCGCTAGAGATAGAGCTGGACTGTAGAGCAGAAGGAGAGGCAGCGGCAGGACACCGATTGGCGGCCATACCTGTGGGGACAGAAGCGACAGCCGGCGGTATCTGGTAACTGGAGACTGCTGGTGAGACTGGGGTTGAGGAGACTGCACAGACCCGCACTACCTAGGAGCGCAATGACTCCGGAGGACAGGGGTTGGGGAAGTGCCCTACAATAGCTCGCCCAGTGGTAATTGAGTGAAGTGGACGGAAGGACTGCGTCTAATATTCCCCATAGCGGACCAAGAGCTGGTAAGACGCAGTGCAGGGGCAGCGGGTGTTCGCCAGTTACATTCAGGAGGAGGGGATGGAGTAACACTGTGTGAGGGCTATCCAGCATCAGGAGGAGTAAGAAAAGACTGTCAGCACTACATGCACCTGCACAAGCACATGTAACCTAGCACTACAGCCTCAGAAAATATTAGTGAACTGCCCTAAATATCTAGCAGCGCTCAGCCTATAGGAATAGAGGGGTGGTCAACCGCAGCTACCTTGTACTCTCTATGTAGCAGCTGAGAGTGTAGCCAACAGTGCAGTCAATTTAGACCACACAGAAAGGTTGAGACGAGACAGTACATATGCAAATGAACAGATACAGGGTAGTAAACTGAGGTTGAACAAAGCCACATGCATAAGCGAACTCTAGACAGGGTGTCAACTATTGACATTCAAGTCATAATGCTATTGCTTATAGGTTAACCATCCGAAAATAGCTGCCGGGTACGGGACTAAGAATATGAGAACTGTATACCGCTAGTCCATAGAATGCACCCTTGGTGTTTAAAGGCACAACGTAGAAAGCACTTGTTCAGTGGAAGGTCAAAGCACTTGTTCTGTGGAAGGTCAAGGTGGACCTATAATAGACCTTAGACAGCGGCAGATATAAATACTGCTGCATTCGCCAGAAAAAGAGGTATATCATACGGTTGTAAGCCAATAGTAAAGGGTGTACCACTAGATCGGTTGGAAAGTAAGACTGTCTAGAAGAATTGGACACGGCATAGCATGCCCAGATACTCCGATTTCCCTGAACTGTACTAGTTGACGCAGAACTATTCAGTGTCAGCTATTGGTACCCAGAGCCGGCGCTACCATTAGGCAGCTTTAGGCAGCTGCCTATGGGCGCCGGCAACTGAGGGGGCGGCTGTGAGGCTGATGGCATCATAAGGGTGTCTCTCAAAGAGACATCTTTATTTTACGTATCGCTAGTGGCGGCAGTGGTTTGCATAACCAGCGTCCGCCACTCCCACACCTCACAGGTGCTGTCTGGCTGAGTCTGCAGACATGTCATAGTCTGGAGCAGGCAGCGCAGCCAGCAGCAGCAGTGTCCTGCGTCCGCCCCCCTTTCCTTCATTGAACAGTGAGTGGCTGCTCCCTCCCCCGGGACAAGCCACCAATGTTCTCCTTCCCGTCCCGAGGCTCCGCCTCCTCATCTGATGCTCCGCCCCTTTTTGCTCATTCGGCCCTGACTTTCTTGAGCTAAGCTTGCCCTGCTTATAGTCCTCTGCAGTTCTATGGGGGGACCATGATGACTGACAGGAGACTACAGGACATCCTTCAAGCAGAGGTACAGTAAGTATCTTATGGTGATTTTTACTGTTATCTGGAGTTTATTAATATAATCTGGGGAGGTGGGTATTGCAGTAATATTATGTGGGGTGGGGTGTAGTACTGTTATGGCGTCGTGAATTAATGTTTTATTTTGGTATATTGTAGTTATTTCTCGGTGACTTAAAGTTATGTGTGTGGGGGGGGGAGGGGAGGCTGTGCTAATATTTTGTGGAAATTCTTTAAGGGGATGTATTGATGTTTAACATGTAGATAGTGCTGTAAAGGTTCTATTCATGTAGCAGAGAAAAGCCCTGCTTTTCTCTGCCTAGTGTAATTCACAGAGCGGGTTACTGTGGAGAAGTCCCTGACTTCCCCAGCGACACCCCCGCTCTGTGCCTGAATCGCCTCACCATACTTTTGTATGGTGAGTGCGATTCATGAAGGAGCTGAAAGCTCTGCTTTCCGCTTCTCGATGGGGTTCAGGTTCTCCATCTCAGGATGGCGTAACCTGAACTGCGGTGCCGAGACGGCAAGGAAGCTCAATGCTTTCATGCTCTCTGTCCACACCCGGTACTGGTTCCGCCCCCGACCTCCCAGCAGCCACTGCGGCCTGCCAGGAGGTCAACAGGCGGCGCATGCGCAGAGATACCCGCTGGCTGACTCCGCACATTGGAGAGGGAACTGCCTAGAGAAGACGTCACCGCTGGACCCCTGGATTCCGCAGCGCTTCATCAAAGGGTGAGTATACATAAATTGCAACTTATTATAGCTATACATCACAGCGATGCGATGTATAGTGATAAGTAACAATTCAGTTTTCATTTTCTTAATGAATAGACCCCTCAGTAACAAGGCCCAGGTGCAGCACAGAGGAGGCAGGATATAGGTGATGGGATGGGTGGTAAGCGGCACAGAAGAGCCGGGGTATATAGGTGACGGGATGGTGGGTAGTGGCACAGAGGAGCCAGGATACAGATGACGGAATGGGGGGAAGCTGCAAATAGGACCCAGGACACAAGTGACAAAATTGGAGGAGGTGGCACAGAGAAGCTGGGATACGGGTGATAGGGTTGTGGGGAAGCGTCACAGAGGAGCCAGAACACAGGTGATGGGATGGGAGAAAATGGCACAAAGAAGACAGAAACAGGTGATGGGATAGGGGAAGCAGCACAGAGGAGCCGGCATACAGATGACGGTATGGGAGAAAGCGATACAGAACAGCTGGGAAACGGGTGATGGGATGGGGGGAAGTGACACAGAGGAGCCAGGATACAGATGACGGAATGGGAGAAGCTGCAAATAGGATTCGGGACACAGTGACATAATAGGAGGAGGTGGCACAGAGAAGCCGGAATACGGGTGATAGGGTGGAGGGGAGTGGCACAGAGGAGCAGAGTTGCAGGTGACAGGTTGGGGGGAAGCGGCACAGAGGAGCCGGAACACAAGTGACAGGATGGGAGAAAACGTCACAAAGAAGACATGAAACGGGTGATGGTATAGGGAAAGCAGCACAGGTGAGCCAGTACACAGGTGGCGGAATGGGAGAAAGCGATACAGAAGAGCTTGGAAATGGATGATGGGATGGGGGGAAGTGGCACAGAGGAGTCGGGATACAGATGACAGAATGGGAGAAAGCGGCACAGTAGCCTCGACGCAGGGATGTGCCTTGCTTAACAGGTACATAGATGTCTACATGGGGGGAGGTGGTACAGAGAGCTGGCATACAGGGGGTGTGGTTCATCAAATCGACAGTATCTAGGTCGACAATGTTTAGGTCGACCACTATAGGTCGACAGTCACTAGGTCGACACGGATGGAAGGTCGACAGGGTTTCTAGGTCAACATGTGCTAGGTCGACAGGTCTAAAGGTCGACATGAGGTTTTTGGGGTTTTTTGGTGTCGTTTTCTTCGTAGAGTGACCAGGATCCCAAATTAGTGCACCGCGTCCCCTCGCATGGTGCCTTCGCTCCGCTACCGCTTCGCTCGGCACACTTTACCGTTCCAATCGTAGTCCACGTGGATCGTTAAGTATGAAAAAATTCAAAAAAAGAAAAAAAATGTGAAAATCTCATGTCGACCTTTAGACCTGTCGACCTAGCACATGTCGACCTAGAAACCCTGTCGACCTTCCATCCATGTCGACCTAGTGACTGTCGACCTATAGTGGTCGACCTAAACATTGTCGACCTAGATACCGTCGATCTTCAGACCGGATCCCCATACAGGTGATGGGATTGGGACAAGCGGGACAGGGGATCCGGGACACAGGTGACGGGAATGGGGAAGTGGTACAGAGGAGCTAGGATACAGCTGATGGGGTGGGGGGAGAACAGCACAGAGAAACCGGGGCACAGGTGACGGGATGGGGTGATAGGATAAATTTTGCCTAGGGTGCGCAGAAACCTTGCACCGGCCCTGTTGGTACCCATTACAGAATATCAGTTACCAGTTATCAGGAGAAAATTAGTCTGTGTATGTGTAAAGATACAAGTGTAACCAAGCACTGCCGGTCAAGTATACCTGGGACAACTAATTGGAAATTGGGCTGGTAACGTGGTAATTGCATTTGTTGTGAGAACGAATATTTCAAGAAAAAGACTAATCTTTGTTGTGTGGAGACAGTGAAAACTCTAGCTAAACAGGCGGAGCTGCACAGTCAGTCATTTATCCAACAGGTTATTTTATATTCCTAGGAGAGTTTTTTTTCCCCCACCTCAGGAACTTATAACCACCATATGAAAGTTTGCAGAGACTTATCAGGGAGTTCAAGTTCGACTACCGGACGATAGACTAGTTGCTGTCAAGACATACAATATTAGTATGGGCCCCGACATGTACTTTCCAATTTGAGAGTACCCGGGTCACTCAACTGCAGTTGAGGAGAAAGAGTTTTTTTTGTAATGCATGCAGAAACTATTGTATAGGAAATAGCATTCATATAAGGTATTTATTGGTCAATGTCAATGTATGTGGTGTCCATATATACCAGGATACAATACAGTTAATATTTATTGAAGTGAGAAGCTTGTAGTGTGGAGTTTATTACTTACCTATCACAGCCAATCCCGTTACATCTTGTGGTTTGGACCTGAAAAAGAAGAAAGGTGACAACCGGTAAGAAGAAAGGGGACAACCTGTAATGTAGGTTTGGTAAGACTTATTATCTAGTCCAGAGTATATCATCATCCGCTACCATTAGGCTTTCCCAAGAAAGCCTATACTGGTGATTGATCGCTTGGGTGGAGGCACTATTTCAAAGGGAAGGTGGTAACCCCCTTGCGTGTAATAGGGGAGTAAGGGAGGGTTACATATATATATATATATATATATATATATAATGAAAACTGTCTTTACCTTTAGGACAATGAATGGTAGTAGGTGGCAGCTGTTCTCTCTATGAAAGGTGCAGATACAGCTAAATAGGCTGCATTCTTCAGAGGCAGCAGGGTCCAGAGGAGGATTCTGGTTGCCAAGCAGTGACCTTCCAGAAACCTCTCGCTGTGGGCCGCGGTGTTTATCTTCACCTATGTGTAGAGTCTACTCCAATGACAGGTGCTTGTCTTTTAATGCATCACGGTAATACAGTGGCCACCCCCATTAGGCTGGGGTGGCCTAAGGTGAGTTCAGAAGACAGACTTGCAAGCATCTGTTCCCCGTCACTTCCTCTTAAAACCACATGGCAGTAGTTAGAATTTTTTTTTATGAATGATTAAATAAAAAATCTTCAAGCTGACAGAAGCCCTATCAGGCTAGCAGCCACTGGGAAATTGTATGATGTGCCCTATGGCCATAGGCATTTAATTTCCCTGAAAAATGTTGTACAGTATTCTAGCAAATTAAGTAAGGTGCTTGATGTGTGGGTTTTTTCCTTTCAGATTATATAATTATCCCTAAAGTTAAAAAACATAAAAACATAGAATTTGACGGCAGATAAAAACCACTTGGGCCATCTAATTTGACCCTATTAATTATCCTTTAGGTAGGGACGAAACTAAGATATTTGTCACCTGGGGCAAGGCAGTATCACTGCTGCTTGCTTGGTCCGGCGCCTGGATCAAGTGCCCGCCCCAGTTGTGGCCCTGCTTAAAGCTGGCCATACACCTAAAGATTTATTGTCAGATCTGGTTGGAATGAAAATTTGTAATGGATGAGAGCAAATGACAATTGACCATTTGCTCCCAAATACTGGAAAACAGACAAAAAATGGTCAGACAAATTGGTTAAAGCAATTTTTTGGCATTTAGGAGCAAACGGTTAATTGTCATTTTCTCTCATCCATTACCAGGTTTTCATTCCAATAAGCCAGATCTGGCAATAAACCTTTAGGTGTATGGGAAGCATTAGATAACTTAAACCCTATTTGATTCTTAAGGGGACATGTACTAAGCAGTGATAAAAGTGGAGAAGTGAGCCAGTGGAGAAGTTGCCCATGGCAACCAATCAGCATTGATGTAACATTTAAAATTTGCATACTAAAAAATTATACAGAGCAGCTCATTGGTTACCATGGGCAACTTCTCCACTAGTTAACTACTCCACTTTTATCTCTGCTTAGTACATGTCCCCCTTAGTTCTTTATAGGGATATTCATATGCCTATCCCAAGTATGTTTTAGTTGCTGTACTGTCTTACCCTCTACCACCTCTGATGGGAGGCTATTCCACTTATCCACTACCCTTCTGTGAAGTAATTTTTCCTTAAATTTTCCCTGAACCTACCTTTCTCAAGGTTCAGTGCATGTCCTTGAGTTCTAATATTCCTTTAAAAAACATTTCCCTCCTGTACCTACTGTAGTTAAAACCCTTGGTATATTTGAAAGTTCCTATCAGGGCCGGTGCTAGGGTGTTTGGTGTTCCCTTGCAAACTATAAATTTGAGCCCTTCCTCTTATACTCAGTAAAGGAACAGTGCCTGTCAAAGGTGTGTGCTGCAAAAATGGGTGTGGTCTCACAAGAAAGGGGCATGGCCACATAATATTGCCCCAATACAAATTATGATACACAGTAGCACACGTAATGCCTGATTCACCACATAGTAGTGTCCCTTATTCACATTTTGGCACACAGTATTAGTGGCCCTCATACAAAATGCCCACTGTAGTAGTGCCACTTATACACATAATGCCTACTATAGTAGTGCCACTTACACATAATGCCCGCAGTAGTAGTGCTGCTTAACCACTTGCCTGGCATGGTCGCATCAGATGCGACCATGCCTGCAAGTGCTCTATCTGACCTGGTTGCACGGGATGCGACCAGTCAGATAGAGAGTGTTAGCAGCGGCAGGGAAGAGAAACTTCCCTCCGCTGCTGCTGTCAGAGGGACCGGAAGGTCCCTCTGCCTCCCTGCACTCTCCCCGTGTCTGCCGTGCTGCCGATCACTGCTGATCGGTCAGCACGGCAGGATCTGTCCCCTCCAGCGGCTGCAGACAATGGCAGCCGCTGGGGAGTGTAAATAAACCCTCCCTAGCTGCCCCCAGATCCCCCCTGCATACCTCGAGGCTGTCTCAGCTTTCAAAATGAAAGCCGCGATGGTCGCGATGTTCCCAATGTTCCGATGGTCGTGATGTTCCCGATCGATGTTTCGATGTATGGGGGGGGGGATAAAAAATAAAAAATGTCCCCTTTTTTTAACTAAAATCATTTGGGATAGGGTTAAATTCATGTTCCTCACCTAATTCACTCATAAAAAAAACACAATTTCGGAGCGTTTTTTTGCAAAATAAATCGTCAGTTACGTAGTTAAACACATAATGCCCACTATAGTAGTGCTGCTTATACACATAATGCCCAATGTAGTAGCACCACTTATACACATAATACCTACTGTAGTAGTGCCGCTTATACACATAATGCCTACAGCAGTAGCACCACTTAAACACATAATGCTCACTGTAGTAGCATTGCTTGTATGATAATACCCACTTTTGTAGCACTGCTTATACACATACAGAATTGCCTACAGTAGTAGCAGTGCTGCTTATACACATAATGCCCACTGCAGCAGCACTGCTTATACACATTATACCCACAGTGGTAGTGCCGCTTATACCGATAATGCCTATAGTAGTAACACTTCTTTATACACACAATGCAAACTGTAGTAGCACCGCTTTTACACATAATGCCTACAGTAGTAACGTTGCTTATACACATAATGCCTACTGTAGTAGCACTGCTTATACACATACTGTCCACAGTGGTAGTGCCCCTTATAAAGTTAATGAACACTTGAAGTCTTACTGATGAAGCGATTAGTGAAACAACTATCTGAGGGAGCCAGTGCCCGCCATTGCACTAGCTGGCTACTGCTGCAACTGTGCAGCCACACCATTAGCCATGGAAGAATCAATGACCAGACTTTCCTGTACAGGTATATCTCCTTTATGTTTCATGGTTGTGCACAGTACTGCATTTTGGTTTAGAAAATCCTGCAATACCCACATGCATTAGGGTCTCTCACATAATTTGGGCAATGTGCATAGCCTACTCACTGTTCTTTTTCTACACCTCAGCCCAGTATACCGCTCATTCTGCACCAATACCACTGACATGTGCATTGAAGCAGCTTATATAAACTACTGGTGGAACTACATTTCCGTCTTCTATTTCTAAATACACTTACTTATTATATCTGTGCTCTATCATTGTGGTGGATGCCCCCTGCGCTGTATTAACATGGCATACTGGAGCATTGCCAAAACAGTAGAAGCACAACTTGATCTAAATCCAACCCTGCGGTGCGATTAGACACTCTCACTTACTGTATAATGCCCAGCACACAGTGAGCAGCAGATGTCTAGTGGCCTAATTCAGAACTGATTGCTGTTGGGCGAAATCACACAGTAGCCGATTATCAAATGACTGCGAATGCGTATGCACCATAATGCGCACACACAAGCCCAAACAGCGACAGAACGGTATGAAAAGTTTGATTCCTGGGCTACGCAAGGTGATTGACAAGAAACGAATGTTTGTGGGTGGTAAATGGCCATTTTCTGTGAGTGTCAGAAAAAACGCCGGCATTCCCAAGTGTTTTCAGGGAGGGTGTGTGATGTCAGCTCCAGCCTCGATCAGACTGTTTGTATCACACCTGTAGGCGTAAGTCCTGGGCTACGCACAGACTGAACAGAATGGAAAAATAGTTTGATGGTGAGTGAGTTGCGAACGGATTTGCAGATGTCTTCTGTAGACAGACAAGGAGAGGTAAAATAAATGATTGAGAATTTAGGTAGACTAGAGGAATGGTCAAGAATGTGGCAATTACAGTTTAATGCCAAAAAATGCAAAATAATAAACTTGGGTCTCAAAAATCCAAAGGCTAAATATAGTATTAATGGCACTATACTGGAAACTACAGAGGAGGGAAGGGATCTAGGAGTCACTATTTCAGGTGACGTAAAGGCAGGTAAGCAATGTAACAAAGCAATGAGAAAGGCAAGTCAGATGCTTGGCTGCATTGGGAGAGGAATCAGCAGCAGAATGAAAGAAGTCATATTGCCACTGTCTAGGTCATTGGTACAGCCTCATCTAGAATACTGTGTTCAATTCTGAAGGCCATATCTTCAAAATAATATTAATATATTAGAGACTGTACAAAGAAGGGCAACTAAAATGGTGCATGGCCTACATCACAAAACATACCCAGAAAGTCTAAGAAATCTCAATATGTATAGTTTGGAGCAGAAAATGGGAAGGGGGGACATGATAGAAACTTTCAAATATATCAAGTGTTTTAACAAAGTCCAGGAGGGAAACATTCTTCAAATGAAGAGAAGCAACAGGACAAGAGGACATGCACTGAGACTGGATGGAAGTAAGTTCAGGGGAAATTTGAGGAAAAATTACTTCACAGAAAGGGTAGTGGACAGGCGGAATAGCCTCCCATAAGAGGTGGTAGAGGCTAAGACAGTAGAGCTATTTAAACATGTATGGGATAGACATAAGAATATCCTTACAAAGAAATAAGGATCATATAAGATTTGAGATAAAAAATATGGTTAAAAAAATGGGCAGACTAGATGGGCCAAGTGGTTCTTATCTGCCGTCAAATTCTATGTTTTTATGTTTCTATGTATGGTGAAGTTTTCGCGTGGCATATGCATGCATTTGCACAATTGCACGGGGCGGGTTTTCACTCTCTATGGGTGGCGGCTATCTGATCGCAGCTCTCTGCAAAAATGCAGAGGAGCAATCGGATCTGAATTAGGCCCTGGGAACATTGCAGACAGGAGTGCCTTTTTTCTCTATCTTTGCTCTAACCCAGGCAGCTGTGACTTTATATAAATTGATTAATTGAGAAATTTACTCAACTGCCCTCGCTAGATACTTACACTGAACTGTGAGATAACCTAGGTAAGCAGTAATATAATATATATCCTGTACATCCTTAACCATCTCTTGTTGCTTGTATACTTTTGCAATTCTTTTGAGAAATTACATTAGCTATATTAATTGTGCAACAATTTTCTTTAAACTCGCTGATATTGATATTTGACATCTATCTGTTATGTGATTCCGTGCACCGCACGTGTTGTTACTTATCTGGTATGTGATTCCGTGCACCGCACGTGTTGTTACTTATCTGGTATGTGATTCCGTGCACCGCACGTGTTGTTACTTATCTGGTATTGGTTCCATAAACTGTTTAGATCAAAATTGTTGATACATGGTATTTGTACCTTACAAACTTATTGAGGTACAGTATAAGCCAAAAAATGTACCCAGCTTTTCCACACTGTGAGCATACTGTGTATATGACTCAACGTAATAAATTTGCGAATTGAGGCAGCTTTTTTTTTACCTATATATATGTTAAATGTTGATGTTTGTCTTTATCCGTGGTGAATAAACCTATTTATTTTAAAACATCTTAATAAAAATACATTTTTAATTTCAAAACTATAAATTTCATACAAGAGTGCCCCCCAAAAAGCATTAAAGTTTATTTTCTTCCTACCTTCAAACGCTTACATTTACTCTCAGGGGTGCACCTTCACTTGAAACATATCCTTATAAAAGCAGCTAATAGCTTTTCACTTGTATACCATGGTGGATCTCTCTATCTAAACTCCATATCTATCAAACAAATAATACATGTACTTAGGTTAACCCTGCGACACCTTCCCTTTCAAACAACTTTTTTTACTTGTTTGTTTTACTTTTTTTTTCATTTACAGAAATGTTGTAATGGACTTGGCTAATACTGGCATAAGTTGTCTGACATTCTTATTCTGTTATCTGTAGATTTGGTAAGTGTTTGATGTGTATGCAGTATACAGTAATGTTATTAAAATATATGTTGTGTGTTTATGACAAACCACCTATATACATATTTACACTTTCAAAAAATGGCATGTTTTTCACAAATGTCCCCACCAAAAAATCTACTAATTTGTTGTATGTATGTTAAAGAATAACAAAACAAATTTTTTGTTTGTCACTGAAAAATGTTGTTAACGATGTCAGTTTCTGCAGAAAACTATGCAAAAGCTTTGGTTTTGTGTAGTAAATGTACAACATAATAACAGTATGCCATTTACAAAAGATACAAATCAACACAAGTAACTTTTAAAAACAAAAAAAATCAGTCATTATGTCCTGCTTGATCACTGCCTCTACCCTGCCCTTTGACTTTACCACCACGGGTCCTTAGGACACGGCACGGGGGAGTGGTTGGGGACATAGATGATGTTGGCCCACTACTCATTGGATTACTTGAAATTTACTCAGCTCTAAGCCTCTGTGCAATCAATTCTGTGTGTACATTGACCAGGGCATGTGTTTGGGCCTTAATAGCTTGGGTCAGATTTTAAAGTTGTCCCATTACACTTTGGTTAAGGCTCTGAATCTGCATTTCTAGATTATGGCCTCCTCTCATACTAGTACCCTGGACTGCTCTAGCAATAATAATTGCTTCCTTATGTGTTGCATCATGCAGTCAATTTGTTCTGTTTGCCTCTGCATTAATTGCTGCTATGTGTCCCTAAAAGTGACCAATGACAGTGTAAAATCTTCCAAAGATGGAGTGCTGTGTGGTGTGCAGTAGGTGTGGCTGGTCCTGCTGCTTGAGGTTGTGTCACGAACCGGTCTCTCACCTTTGCGGGTTCTGGGGTTCATCCGTTGTCAGTGCGGTTGCTCGCGGTGCTGTGTGCCCGTGTGGGGACGCGGCGTGATCAATGGCACAGGTAATGCAGAGGCTGGGAACTGTGAGTGCGGGGACCAAATGGCCTAAGGCACTGCAGTGTGTCTGCTGTATAGGAGGTGGCCATGTTGGAGACCAAATAGCTAATACAGAGCACTTGTGAAAACACCTGTGGGCAGGTGTAAGCCAATCCCGTGCTTGTGCTGCCTTTAAGTAGGCTGGGATTATGTTACTTTGGGCCAGTGCTTTGTTATATCAACGCTGTGCTCTAGCTTTGAGCTCTCTCCGTGCATTCCTGTGTTATTCCCGTGGTCCAGATATCGCCTCCGTTCCCAGAGGTCCGTCTGCAGCCTTCACTGCTGAAAGATCCACCGGCTCTCCGCTGTGCTGTCAGTTAATTGCTCACCTACTGGAAACAGTTGGATTCCCAGTGTACTGCATGAGGTTACCTAGTCTGTCTGCCTATCCTACAAAGTCTGGAGGATCTCATTTCCCTCAGCTGTTCGTTTGTTCAACTCTGCATTTAACCCATTCATCACCTTGTCTTCTACTACAGTTTCACAGTGATCTCCGGAACCCGCAAGTAACCCAATTCAGTACTTTTGCTATGTTGCCATTACAAGGATTATTCTTCACAGTCTCTCAGTTAACTCTCAAAACTCCATTGCAAATCCTTACAGTTATCTCTTCATGTCTGCATTATCCAGTTAATCACATTCTGCAGTTCAGCATCAAAGCTTGTTTATATTTGCTATGTTGTCATAACAAGGATAATTCTTCACAGTCTCTCAGTTAACTCTCAAAACTCCATTGCAAATCCTTACAGTTATCTCTTCATGTCTGCATTATCCAGTTAATCACATTCTGCAGTTCAGCATCAAAGCTTGTTTATATTTGCTATGTTGTCATAACAAGGATAATTCTTCACAGTCTCTCAGTTAACTCTCAAAACTCCATTGCAAATCCTTACAGTTATCTCTTCATGTCTGCATTATCCAGTTAATCACATTCTGCAGTTCAGCATCAAAGCTTGTTTATATTTGGACAATCCAACATTTATTCATCAGCTTGTTTTGCATATGTTTCCATGAACATTTCTTTTATTTATTTTTGAGTTTTCTCTTGCATATTATTCCTGCAATACTTCAGTATAATATGATGATTAACAACTTGTCAGTTAACTCTTTACTGAATTGTTATTTTGAATAAATATATGAATCGGAACTTTCTTCGTCCTCCCTGCTTTCTTCATAGCCCAGCACCTACACCTGTGGTTGGTCCCGGGTTAACGGATTCACAAAAACACCCGGACCTGACAGTAAGCACTGGCCACATGGATCCGTCAAGTGACCAATTCGCAGGAGGCGGTGCTACGTCAGATATCCTTTCCCGTCTGGAAAACCAGGAGTCTATACAGACACAAATAGTGCAGTTTATGCAAACTATGGCAGACCGTTTAGAAACTCTCCATACGGCTATTAAAACGTCCCAAGTCCAGATTCCAACCCCGGATGTCCCAGTTACCACTACAGCATCTCCTGTGATGCTGCCTACGTCCCGCTTGCAGTTACCTTCTCCGAGTAAGTTTGACGGAACTCCAAAACTTTGCAGAGGATTCCTGAATCAATGCGAGATCCAGTTTGAACTGATGTCTGCCAGTTTCCCATCAGCTCGTTCTAAGGTTGCATATATTATTGCCCTCCTCTCCGGTCAGGCTCTGGAGTGGGCATCACCATTATGGGAGAGAGGTGATCCTATCCTCTCTAATTACAAAGAGTTCGTATCTTCCTTCCGGAGAATCTTTGACGAACCAGGCAGGTCCACCTCAGCATCCTTGGAGATTCTCCGTCTACGTCAAGGTTTACGTCCTGTCAGTCAATATATTATTCAGTTTCGCACGTTGTCTTCAGAGTTAAATTGGAATGAGGAGGCCCTGATCGCCGCGTTTTGGAATGGACTTTCAGAAAGAATCAAGGATGATTTAACTATCCGGGATGTGCCAATTAAACTGGATGAATTGATTTCTCTCTGTAACAAACTTGATCTACGCTACAGGGAGCGATGTTTAGAGAAATCCAGGGCAGAGCGAACCAGTCCACGTGATCATCCTAGACCTCGACAAGATTCTTCATCACAGTCTCTAGTAATGACTGAAGAACCTATGCAGATTGGGCGCTCTCGCCTCACAGAGGAGGAACGACTTCATCGTCGACAGGGTAACCTCTGCATGTACTGTGGGTCCTCCGAACATTTAGTTAAATTCTGCAAACTCCGACCGGGAAACTCTCGCCTCCTAGCTTATTCAAGAGAGGTTAAGCTAGGAGTTACTTTAGAATCACGTTCTGGGAAAGAGCCAACCTTGTCTATTCAATTAGAAGTTCCAAGTTCTACAGTGAAAGTTTCAGCCCTCCTAGATTCCGGGGCAGCCAAGAACTTCATCTCCTCAGCCTTTGTCATACGGTCTAAAGTTCAAACCATGCCCCTGGAAGCAGCAGTTGCTGTTACAGCAGTGGATGGAAGTCGAATTCCAGATGGTATAATTACTCATCGAACCGTATGTCTCAAGATGAAAGTTGGTGAGCTCCATTCCGAATACCTCTCCTTCTACGTGATTCCCAAAGCCTCTCAAGATGTGATACTTGGTTTACCTTGGCTGCAGAAACATAATCCTCAACTTAATTGGCAAACCATGGAAGTCCTTTCATGGGGTAAATCTTGTACCAAGGACTGTGTAGCTACAATTGTACCTCTTCGGTCAATTAGCCTTTCCGATCTACCTCCGGTGTATCAATCCCTTGCGGATGTTTCCAGTAAGCAAGCAGCAGACTCTCTACCTCCTCATCGTGAATGGGACTGCCCAGTCGTCCTGGTTCCGGGCAAGACCCCTCCTAGGGGACAAATTCATCCGCTATCCATCCCAGAGACGCGAGCTATCCGGGATTGGTCCACTCCTACAACTCTCAAGGGGATTCAGCGATTTCTTGGCTTTGCTAATTTCTATAGGAGATTCATTAAGAATTATTCTACGTTAGCTGCTCCTATCACAGCCCTAACTCGCAAGGGAGCAAATCCTACGAACTGGTCTTCTGAAGCAATCAAAGCCTTCTCTGATTTAAAGCAAGCCTTTGTGTCAGCCCCCATTCTTCGACAGCCTGATTTGAATCGTCCTTTTCTACTAGAGGTGCATACATCTACAGAAGCAGTAGGAGCTGTGTTGTCACAAGTCTTTGAAGATAAAAAGGTCCATCCCTGCGGATATTTCTCCCGTAAGTTCCTCCCGGCAGAACGTAATTATGCAATCGGTGAGCAAGAGTTACTTGCCATCAAGTTGGCATTTGAGGAGTGGAGATACCTTCTAGAAGGAGCTCAACATCGCGTTACAGTTTATACTGATCATAAGAATCTTCTGTATCTGCAGTCAGCTCAGTGTTTGAATCCACGACAAGCTCGATGGGCGCTTTTCTTCTCATGATTTGATTTCAAACTCACCTATCGTCCAGGGTCTCAGAACAAAAAGGCAGATGCCCTTTCCCGGTCCTTTGCTTCTTCTGAATTAAATGATGCTACCACGAATCAAGCCATTGTGAATCCTACGTCCTTTTTAATGACTCGAACCTCTCCAGTTCCTCCGCCTGGCAAGACCTTTGTCGCCACAAGTCTCCAAAAACGGCTGCTTACCTGGGCTCACTCCGCTTCCTTCATGGGTCATCCTGGGGTTCTAAAGACTCTCAAATTTATTCAACAGTCTTATTGGTGGCCACGTCTCAAAGCCGATGTCCAAGAGTTTATAGCAGCATGTCCTAAATGTGCCCAACATAAGAGTCCAAGAAGTTCTCCACCAGAGTTTCATCCTTTGCCAGCCCTAGAGGTTCCAGCAGCAGATCAAGAGCTTCAACGTCTATCTAGCATCTGGAGTTGTGTACGTAAGTCCTTGGTCAAAGCTTCCGCTCGTTATAAATCTTTTGCAGATAGAAAACGTAAAGCTGTACCGAATTACAAAGTGGGAGACCAAGTTTGGATTTCTACGCGCAATCTCAAGTTCAAAGTTCCTTCTAAGAAATTTGCTCCCAAGTTTATTGGTCCATTTCCCATTGTAAAGGTTCTCAACCCTGTGTCATACAAAGTCAAGTTGCCACCGTCTTTGAGAATTCCTAACGCCTTTCATACATCTTTACTGAAGCCTTTGATTCTCAATAAGTTCCGTACTACCCAGTCCAAATCTCCTAAAGTTCACTCTTTGCAGAATGAGGAATTTGAAGTTAAAGAGATTGTGGACTCACGTTCCCGATATGGACGTTTACAGTTTCTGGTCGACTGGAAGGGTTACGGTCCGGAGGAGAGATCCTGGGTTTTCTCTGAAGATGTTCATGCTCCAAGACTGGTACAGAAATACTTCTCCAAAAATCCTGACAAGGTTCAAAGGTGTTCGGAGACCACCCGTAGAAGAGGGGGTACTGTCACGAACCGGTCTCTCACCTTTGCGGGTTCTGGGGTTCATCCGTTATCAGTGCGGTTGCTCGCGGTGCTGTGTGCCCGTGTGGGGACGCGGCATGATCAATGGCACAGGTAATGCAGAGGCTGGGAACTGTGAGTGCGGGGACCAAATGGCCTAAGGCACTGCAGTGTGTCTGCTGTATAGGAGGTGGCCATGTTGGAGACCAAATAGCTAATACAGAGCACTTGTGAAAACACCTGTGGGCAGGTGTAAGCCAATCCCGTGCTTGTGCTGCCTTTAAGTAGGCTGGGATTATGTTACTCTGGGCTAGTGCTTTGTTATATCAACGCTGTGCTCTAGCTTTGAGCTCTCTCCGTGCATTCCTGTGTTATTCCCGTGGTCCAGATATCGCCTCCGTTCCCAGAGGTCCGTCTGCAGCCTTCACTGCTGAAAGATCCACCGGCTCTCCGCTGTGCTGTCAGTTAATTGCTCACCTACTGGAAACAGTTGGATTCCCAGTGTACTGCATGAGGTTACCTAGTCTGTCTGCCTATCCTACAAAGTCTGGAGGATCTCATTTCCCTCAGCTGTTCGTTTGTTCAACTCTGCATTTAACCCATTCATCACCTTGTCTTCTACTACAGTTTCACAGTGATATCCGGAACCCGCAAGTAACCCAATTCAGTACTTTTGCTATGTTGCCATTACAAGGATAATTCTTCACAGTCTCTCAGTTAACTCTCAAAACTCCATTGCAAATCCTTACAGTTATCTCTTCATGTCTGCATTATCCAGTTAATCACATTCTGCAGTTCAGCATCAAAGCTTGTTTATATTTGCTATGTTGTCATAACAAGGATAATTCTTCACAGTCTCTCAGTTAACTCTCAAAACTCCATTGCAAATCCTTACAGTTATCTCTTCATGTCTGCATTATCCAGTTAATCACATTCTGCAGTTCAGCATCAAAGCTTGTTTATATTTGCTATGTTGTCATAACAAGGATAATTCTTCACAGTCTCTCAGTTAACTCTCAAAACTCCATTGCAAATCCTTACAGTTTTCTCTTCATGTCTGCATTATCCAGTTAATCACATTCTGCAGTTCAGCATCAAAGCTTGTTTATATTTGGACAATCCAACATTTATTCATCAGCTTGTTTTGCATATGTTTCCATGAACATTTCTTTTATTTATTTTTGAGTTTTCTCTTGCATATTATTCCTGCAATACTTCAGTATAATATGATGATTAACAACTTGTCAGTTAACTCTTTACTGAATTGTTATTTTGAATAAATATATGAATCGGAACTTTCTTCGTCCTCCCTGCTTTCTTCATAGCCCAGCACCTACACCTGTGGTTGGTCCCGGGTTAACGGATTCACAAAAACACCCGGACCTGACAGGTTGCTGTTGGGTTCCAACATTACCCACATCTGGGTTGTTAAGTGTATTTATGGGAGTCAACAACATCGTGGGTATGAGGGTCCTCCAACATAAACATTATAGTAAGTAATCTAAGTTTTAAAAAAAACCCACAATGGTAGAAAAATTATAAAAACTTTATTGGCAATCATTCCATGTATAACTTAATAACAGTGGGTGGTAAAGAGTTGGAGGTACACTGCACATCTTAAACAACATTTGGTAGAGACAACAACGCGAAACTGGATCAATGTGCAACATCAGTGGTGGGTGGTCTGTGGAAGTTGGGAAGACACCATTATATCATATTTAAACAGCACTGCTTGTGCAACTGGTTTGGATGTTATCTTAAGACAATCAAAACTTATGACTTTACTGTGTTTTTTTATTTTGCATTGTGATAGCCAAACATCTGTGCACTTATTTTTGAAAAAAAACAAAACATATATAAGGCAACATAATATTGTCTAAAACATATGTGACAAACACAATACAAAAAAGAGTAACAAATGGTGTGAGACATTAACCACTTAACTGACGATTTATTTCGCAAAAAAAGCTCAGAAATTGTCATTTTTTTTAATGAGTGAATTAGGTGAAGAACATGAATTTAACCCTATCCCAAATGATTTTAGTTAAAAAAAAAAGGGGGGAAAAATATTTTTTACTTTTTTTTTACATTTTTCCCAAACATTGAAACATCGACCGGGAACATCGCGACCATCGGAACATCGTGACCATCACAGCTTTCATTTTGAAAGCTGAGACAGCCTCGAGGTATGCAGTGTGGGTCTGGGGGCAGCTAGGGAGGGTTTATTTACACTCCCCAGCGGCTGCCATTGTCTGCAGCCACTGGAGGGGACAGATCCTGCCGTGCTGACCGATCAGCAGTGATCGGCAGCACGGCAGACACGGGGAGAGTGCAGGGAGGCAGAGGGACCTTCCGGTCCCTCTGACAGCAGCAGCGGAGGGAAGTTTCTCTTCCCTGCCGCTGCTAACACTCTCTATCTGACTTGTCGCATCCCGTGCGACCAGGTCAGATAGAGCACATGCAGGCATGGTCGCATCTGATGCGACCATGCCAGGCAAGTGGTTAATAAAGAATTTGGAGAACACAAAAACACACATACTGTACTAATTACAGGGTTTTTTCTCTCCTTTTTAGGACTTACCAGCAATATACTATTGAAGATGCCTTTTTAGCAGGTGCCTTATGCCTGAGTGCTGGAGCTACATTGCATAAAAAACAACAACAAAAAATTGTATGTGCATATTTAAATACATAAAAAGATTGTAATTTAAAATAAAAACTCAATTACAGTATAGTCATGTTCCAAAATCATTTTATGTCCTAGGCCAAAAAAGAAAAAGAAAATTTTGTACAAAAACATGATTGCTTTTAAATTAAGGAATGCAGAATGTACTGTAGATACACATTTAAGTTTACACAGGAAAAAAATAATTAGTAGACATCCATGTACTGTGGGACAACAACGTCCATCAAAAAAATATAATTTTGTGAGGGTTTGCTGAGATGTGTTGTTCCACAGAGGTTACTGAAGCATGTTGAAACACATTTAACATTTTTTTCAAAATTAAAAATAGATAATCATATAAATGGGCATGATAATTGATGATGACTCACCAGATGATGCCTGAGCTGGTGGCTATCAATGTTATCAATGTGAACTCCAGGCAGCACTTCTAGGGGATAGCAAGTTTATGGAAGACATAAAGTCTAACATAGAAAGAAGCACTGCTTAATCAATAAATGTATACACAATTAATTACACAGACAACATGAATAATACAATAAAGCAATATAAATCACATAAAACACAATACAAAAAAAAATATTAAAAATAGAAGAGACTGTTTATTAAATCGACATTGATATGTCTCTTTGTATCCCTGAGATTATTGCATGCAATTTGTTAGTATTTAGGAAGATAAGATAACCAGAATCACCAGTGTTTATAGGATTTATCTGTGAGCGATTTCCCTTATGCACTGGACTCCTTATTCGATTCCCCTACATGGATAACGCGTTTCTCTTCCTAGTATAGTGTCAGCGGCTTCCTCAGATCTGAGGCAAGAGGAAAACTGTTTTTTTTTTTTTTAAAGGAAGATGTTTTTTTTAGAGAGGTGCAGTCTGGGAAGGCCCAATGCATTTTGTCAGATAGACTTCAAGGGTGTATTGGTATAGGACAGAAATCTTATTTATACCCAGATCAATCAGTTAGATAATTATGACATCACATCCTGTTTGTCAGGAATAACATTTTTATTTTAATAAATGTTATATCAATGACATTTTAATCATCTGGGAAGGAACAACTGATTCTTTTAATTAATTTTTAGTATATATTGTGGACAATTATATGAATCTTGTTTTTTACATCAAATACCAGCACTGAATCTATAGAAATCCTAGACTTGGTACTCACAATTTTGGGAGAGGTGCTGATTACCAAGAATTTTATCAAAAAAGTGGACAGGAATAGCTATGTGCATTAGTTTATTAGAGTAATCATCTAAAGAAATGGAAAAATAACATTACCTATTCACAATTCCACCAAATCAAGAGGAACTGCAGGTATCCAGAAGACTGTGATCAACAACTACAGGTGTACACAGATAGATTTAAAGAAAAAGGATACCCCACCAAAGTTCTGAATGAAGCCCTTAACAAAACCATGCAATTGGATAAAAGGGAGCTCCTGATTTATAGATAAAAGAGGAAATAATGAGAGGGGATCAAATTCATCACTACGTACAGCAGACATGACTACATTATTAGGAAGTCCCTTCAGGATTTTTGGAAGATCCTATTAATGGACCCTGTGTTGAAAGACATTCTCTCAAAACAACCACATATAGTATTTAACACTAGAAAGCCTGAATGGGTAATTTTGACCCCTTAGCAATGAAAAACTTGTTGCCTTTCAGCAATTTTGTTTCCTGCTAATCTGATTTTTTGTGACTTTTCATAATTAAATGTCACAAGCCACTAAAATGTTGTTTGTGTATGGTCAATATTTGGGAAAATATTTCAAGGTATACCTAGAAAGACTGAAGGGGTCAAAATGACCCCTGAGTTGTTTTGCGTATAAATTCCATTACAATTATGTATGTGTGCCTACTGAATTTATAGGCTAACAAGTTAAAATATTTTCAAGAGTTATATTGAATTGATAAGGTTCTTTTTTCCTTTTCAGCAGTTGTGAGGAGAGGGTCTGTGAGTCCTAACTTGAAGTTCCGTGTATTCACAGTATGATAAGTGAAAATGTCCAGTTTCCATGGTTTGATAGATGAGCAAATTCTTAAATGTCTTCAAAATATAGATGAAGAGGACTCAGGAGGAGAAGATGACGCAGCAGTGTAAGCAGAGTCGGAAACTGAAGATATACAGTCTGATTCAGAGAGTGATGTTTCATACATACCTGAGGTATCTGAAGCCAGTGGAAGTTATGAGACTGACACTGATGACAATGAGTCTGGAACAGATCAAGCAGGTACTAGCCCAACTCTATCTCAGGGTAGGGGTAGAGGGAAAGGTATAGCTCAGTCACAAATACTACAAGCACCTCCAGCTCAATTTCAAGGAAGAGGTCGTGGTAGAAAGTCATATGTGCCACCTGCAGTTGGGGAGAAGTACACTGCACCCGAGAAAACAGAGTGGGATGTTATTGGGATTGGACATGCTTCAAGAAGATTATCTCAAAAAAATGTGCTGCGAGAAAATCCTGGTCCGACTCCTTATTCCAAATGAATAATTTCAGATGACAGTTTGGCTAGTGTGTGGCGCTTATTGATAGATGAGCCAATGCTGCATCATATAAAGAATTTTACAGAGACAGAAGCCCAAAGACAACTTAATAATAACACATGGACTATTTCTTTGGAAAAATTGGATGCATTCATTGCTCTTCTGTATGGCAGGGGTGCATATACCATAAAGGGCTTACCTGTAAATCATATGTGGTCTGAAAAATGGGGTCCTCGCTTTTTTGGTGATACAATGTCCAGGGATAGATTCAAAGAAATTATGAGATTCCTGCGATTTGACATCAAGTCAACAAGGTTAGAGTGACTGAAAAATGATAAATTTGCTTTGGCTTCTGAAATTTGGAATAGGTTAATCGCAAACAGCATTCTGTGCTACACTCCAGGATCAAATATCACTGTGGATGAGCAGTTATTCCCCTCAAAAGCAAGACACACTTGCTTGGCCACAATACTTTACACAGTACATGGCCAACAAGCCAGATAAGTTTGGAATAAAATTAGCCTTGCAGCAGATTTAAAATCTAATTATCTTGTAAATGGACACCCCTATCTAGGAAAGGATGAACTGAAACCAGCTGATGAAAGTGTTTCAGCTCATGTCGTCCTGCGTTTGGTGGGTACCATATTTGAACAAGGGTAGAATTATAACAATGCACAACTATTTTACTTCTCTACAACTCGCTGACCAACTGCAAAAGAAAAAAACAAGCATTGTGGGAACAATAAATTGTAAGAGAAGGGAGGTTTTAACAAAAGTAAAGGAAGGAGGTGCAACCCTGTATGACATTTATGTTTTGAAACATGACCAGTGTACATTGACCGTATACCAGGGGAAAAAGCAAAAGAATGTCATCCTCCTTAGCTCGCTTCATCCAGATGTTGATATTGGTAAAGATGCAAAGAAGCTTCTCGAAACTGTATCATATTACAACAAAACAAAAGTTGGAGTGGATACAGTTGATCAGATAGTAAAAAAATACAGTGTAAAGGCTGGAAGTAGAAGATGGCCTGTACAAGTCCTCTACAACACACTCAATTTGGCAGCTGTCAATCCAAGGATTTTGTATAACAGTGTCACAGCTAAAAAAAAATCAGTAGTCTTACATTTATTCTACAGCTAGTAGAGGAACTTTGTCAAAAGTACGTTACAAATAGAAAGGGTCCAGAAGCAATAATGTCACCAGCTCAATGTACAGAAAATGTCGATTTGAGCTGAAAACGACACAAATGTCAGATTGGAAATAATTGTAAGGGTAATAAAACATGCAAAAGTTTTGACCAATGCAGGAAGTTTGTGTGTGGTAAATGCTTAGCAAATGTGAGGAAAATCATTGTGTTCAAAAACTGTGTGACCTAGATTCAAACAGAATGTCAAGAAATGTAATCATTTTGTTTCATGGTTCTTGTTGTTTTTGGTAATTTTTTATTTTTTTTTCATTTTTTATAATTTATGTTATGTTTTTCGACATACTTATGTTTTTTGAGTTCTATTTAACATTAAACTGCAGATGTTAGTTTTGTTTTCTACCACTCACTGTAATAAATACATAATAAATCCATTTTTGTTTTTTTTCTGGGCTGTCAGACTGAATTTATATTAATTACAGACCTAATTGCAGCGAATATAATTTTTCAAATTCAATAGGTCTTAGTAGAAATTAAAAGTTCAACTGATATACAAAAAAACAACTTGTACTGAATTAAAATTCTATTAAAAATTTAGTGTTTTATGAAAGGGGTCAAAATGACCCCTTCCAGTCTTTCTAGTAAGTAAAATGTGTCAGCCTTTCTAGTGTTAAAAAGGCCACAAACCTCAAAGACCTTCTAGCCCAAAGCATGTTAAGGACCACCTCAGAACAGTCAGCTTCCTTACTGAGAAGCACAGGATGCTACAAATGCAGTATATGCAATGTTTGCAAATTTCTGCACAATGCCAGGAAGACTTTCTATAACACCGACCAAACCAAAGAATTCAGGATCAAGCAATTCATAAATTGTAGCATGCCATCAGATATTTATCTTCTCGAATGTCCTAGTAAATTAAAGTATGTGAGTAAAACAAAGGGACCATTAAAACTTAGAATCCAAGAACATGTCCACAATATCTGGAAGAAAATACAGACTCATGCAGTGTCCAAGCATTTCCTACTTCTTCATAACTCAAATCCAGAGGAACTATCTTTTAAAGCAGGGGTGGGGAACCTTTTTTTCTACCAAGGGCAATTTGGATATTTATAAAATCCTCAGGGGGCCATACAAAAATTATCAACTTAAAAATTAGCCTGCCTCAAGTAGATTTGCCCCCAGTGGTTATGCCCCCTGTAGTTATGCCCCCTGTAGATATTACTGCAGTAGGTTTTCCCCTCTCTAGATTTGCTCCCAGTATGTTTTCCCCTCTGTAGATATCCCCCATGTAAATATGTCCCCTAGTAGCGCCTCTTGGAGGGGATGAAAATGCTGATGGGCTGTGTAGCATACAGGACACTCTGAACCAGAGCTGTAACTAGACATTTTGGTGCTCTTCAGAAGAAAGTGAATTGGTGCTCCCCCTCTCATATTATATATTTAAAATATGGTTTATTTTTAATAATATTGGTATCAAATTATTGAATTACTTAACAGGAATCAACCATTCAGTATTATATATAGAGACATTAGACAGTATACTTTAAAAAAAAATATGCACAACAATATAAAATAATATAAAACAGCTCACCTCAAACAGCAGTACATTATGTCTACAAAAATCATTATTTACACATTGTTCAAATTTAGCATATCATTTAAACCTGGGGGGTCTGTGTCCTTAAGTAAAAATTCCAGTATGCTTCTCTATGACATAATAAATTAAAACAATCATCACCCCTATTAGTTTTCTTTACCTGTTCTATTCCTTTTATTTTAATATTTTCTAATCCACCTTTAGGGCATTTTATGATATGTAATGAGAGACAGTGGGTTTTTACTTTATTTATAACTTTCCTTTTATGCTCCATGTACCTGGTATGCAGTTTTGTACTAGTACAACCAACATAGGGGATAATTCAGACCTGATCATAGCAACACGTTTGTTAGCATTTGGGCAAAACCATGAGCAGAGCAGATGTGGCAGACATAACATTTGCAGAGAGTTAGATTTGGGTGGGTTATTTTGCTTCTGTGCAGGGTAAATACTGCCTGCTTTATTTTTACACTGCAATTTAGATTTCAGTTTGAACACACCCCACCCAAATCTAACTCTCTCTGCACATTATATCTGCCCCCTCCCCCTGCAGTAAACATGGTTTTGCCCAAATGCTAACAAATTTGCTGCTACAATCAGGTCTGAATTACCCCCATACTACGCTCCACAGCAACACTGAAATACATATAGCACAAAAAGTAAAGATGCATTTGATAAATTCTTTAATTGCAATTTTTTCCTTCATTACAAATGAGGCAATTTCTGTCACTTTACGTTCACTGTAAATACATGTTCCACATCTATCTTTCCCATCCTAAAGGTTTATCCAGTAACCAGGATTTTGTACCATTACCCTCCAGTTGTTGGCTCTTAAAGTGTCTTGGTGCTAATTTCAATTTCAAATTATAACTTACAAAAACTCACTCTACTATTACTCATTTTAGTAATTTATAACAGATCATCCAGTTTTAGCAACAAACAATGTATTTATAATAATATTCCCAATATCCTTAGCATGAGAATTATTTTTGGTGACAAAGCTGATTGATTTCTCCTCGGTTTCTTGTGACATCAGATCCTTTTTTTCTGGTATTCTAATAAGTGATTCCTATTTATATTTTGGACTTCTTCATAATTTTTTCAATTACTTTTGAGACATAACCTTGTTCCACAATAGATTGGGACTGTTTAGAGGCTTATAATTCAAACTGTTCTTTAGACGAGTAGTTTCCTTTTATTCTTATAAATTGTCACTTAGGGATATTATCCCTTCATATCTGTATGTGGCTACTACAATAATTAAGAAACCTATTCTGATCAACTTCTTTGGTGTATGTTTGTGTAGTGATAACAGTATCCCTAACCTCTAGGGCTATATCCAAATATATAATGTTTTCCCTATGATAGGTATTTTTAAAATGTAAACCAAAATTATTACAATTCAATCCATCTAAAAATATTAGAAGAGATTCCTGCCCACCTCCCCAAACAAAAAACAAATCATTTATATACCTGCAGTTAGGATGACCAGGTCTACCCCAGTCTGCCTCCCAACACATGCCCCTCTACAAAGAGGCCCATGTAGAGGTTGGCAAAGCTGGTGGCAAATCTGGCTCCCATAGCAGTACCCCTTAACTGCAGAAAACACTGCAAATCAAAAACAAAATAATGTTGCAAAATAAATGCAAAAGCATCTATAGTTACATTTTCTGTTTGTATAGTGAGAGACTCACATTACCAAGATAGTGGCCGATAGCCTCAAAAACTCGATCCTGTGGTATATTTGAATATAGTGACTCAATGTCATATGTGACCAACAAATAATGCAGTTTCCATTGTATATTTCTAATTAGATATAAAAACTATGTGGTATCCTTAATATAGGTTCTGAGTTCCTTAACATGGCTATGTAATAAAGAATCTACATAATGGGATAAATTATTGGTAAGGGAACCCATACCCAAAATAATTGGCCTACCAGGAGGGATACAGTGATATAGTGTTACCCAATCTAATGGTCCAGCAGGGCTTTTTTTCTGTTACTACATGTTATAAACACGAGTGGTAAGATCATTCAGGATTTACATACTGTAGACAACAACACTGATTGAGATGAGAGCTTTGCTGGACTCTTATAATAAAAATTGAGTTAATTTTCTAAGAAGAAATATCATGTTTTCCTATATCCACTTTTTCTGAAATTTCAACAAAGCTTTATTGACGTCTTTGTTCTTTAGACTGTAAATGAAAGGATTTAACATTGGCACCAAAACAGTGTATACCAGAGCAAACCATTTGTTCTGTTTGGAAGAGTAGCTGGATGTGGGTTGCATGTGCAAAGATGTAATTGTCCCATAAAATAGAATAATGCAGGTCAGGTGGGAGGAGCAGGTAGAAAAAGCTTTAGATCGGCCTTTAGAAGTTTTTATATTTAAGATTGCTGAAATGATGGAAATATATGAAATTAAAGTAAAAATAAATGAAGTGAATGCCAGTAGTGTTCCTTCAATGTAGTTTAGCATTTCTACTACAGATAAATCACTGCAAGAAATCTTTAGCAAAGGTGAAACATCACAAAAGAAATGGCTGATTTTATGAGAATCACAAAAATACATCTTAGATATAAGGGCAATATGTCCAATAGGGTTTAAAACTCCAACAGTCCATGATGTAACTGAGAGGCCGGCACAGTGTCTTATACTCATTTTACTAATATAATTAAGTGGGTGACAGATGGCAACATAGCGGTCATATGCCATAGCCGTAAGAAGGACAACTTCAGTGCAAATTAATAACACAAAAAGATACAGCTGAGCTATACATTCCCAGAATGAGATTGTATTATCATTGGTGATGAGCATATATAACAGTTTAGGTATTATATTTGAGGTAGAAGCAATGTCAATAGTGGATAGATTCATTAAGAAGATGTACATAGGAGTGTGCAAGTGGGGAGCCATCCAAATTGCAGCAATAATGGTGAGATTTCCAAAGACAACAACAAAGTAACTAATTACCAATATAAATAAAATTAGGTATTGAAGCTTTTGGTCATCAAACAAATTTTCAAATGAGAATTCAGATGTATTAAATGGTTCTCTTAATTCCATTTCTGTGTGTAAAAAATAGAAGTAGTGTTTATATTTGATTGCTGCATAGCCAGTGTAATATGTATAATAACGTTAATAAAAATGTTAATGAAATAAATGTATTTGCTTTCAGTGGAAGGGGAGGCTGGGTCATTTGATTAACAAATAAAGTGCAATCCTAAAATTGTACAGTTTGGAAATCAGTGTGCAATTGCACTTTCTTCTGACATAAGGCTGCACATAATACTGAACGGGGTTGAACACTGAGTCTAAAATGAATTTGGTCTGATAACATTATAGAGATCTGTTTTTAAGTAGTTCTATAAGCAATTGTTTTGGCCAATGGAATCATGATACAGTTGGAGTGGATAGGTTTTCATAATAAGTTATAGCAATGTTTTGGCTTGTATTCTGTTTCAACTTGGTTTTCTAAAGTTTTTTTCTAGATTTAAAATAGGGGCCAAACAGTATCATTGGGATGCAATAATTGATGTTTTCTCCTCTGTTTGCATAGTCAAAACTATGCAATGTATCACTTTCACCAGCTAAACATTTATCTCACTAGTAGCCAGTATTAATTAGCTATAGTATTCTTTTAGATGCAATCTAGGCACAGCTGTGCTAGTCGATGTGTATTCACATACACAAATTGTTCATAAAACTAAGTGTTGGAAAATGAACATCTGGACAACATCAATTAACAGGTATTTCAATGTTTAACTTTCAAAAGTGTTATTTTATTATGCTCTTAGCCTTAATAACTTTAATTTTATTTCAAACACATCATGTACCACAAATTGCTTTTATTCATTTCACTCCACGGTACTTTCTCCAAAGTAATTACATGCTTCTTTCTCACTGCAACTCACCCCTCTGTTCATATTGTTGACATAATTATCCTCTCCCCTCTTATTAACAATCATGAGCTTTTTACTTAACTTTATACATTGACAATAACATCCACAACCTGTCACCATAAAAAAACACAAACCTCCTACAAGTAAATCTCTCTCTCCTGCTTCTATTAGCTGGTGACATTTCACCAAATCCAGGCCCAAAACACTTGAGCCACTCACATTCAACTGGGTTGCAGCAATATATAAATTCTTTACACCCTTCTATCATTAACATCCATCCAAAACTTTTTCATATATAACAACTTCAACCTGTTGGCTATAACATGGTTCACACAATCATATACAGCCTTCCCTGCAGCATTGTCACATGGTTGCCTCCACTTCACACACACCTTCAGGCCTGGCAAAAGTAAATGAGGTGGGATTGGAATATTACTATCCCAATATTTACCATAGGTACCATCACTCACATTCACATAATTTAAAGTTCATTCTATAAGGATTTACAAACCATTCTCTCTATATTTTGCCGTTATCCATCACCCTACTGGGCAGCCCAAACAATTTAAGTAAGTTTTTTTATGCCTGGCACCCTCACTTTCTATCCTCTGACATCTCCACCATTATCATGGGTGATTTCAATATGACTATTAATAGTCCAAAACCTGCTGATCATGTCTCCAAACAACTCTCTCTATACTCCTCTCTCAGCCTCTCCTAATGGTCTGACTCCTTTACTCATCAAGAGAGCCACTGCCTTGATTTTGTATTCATCAGGCTTTGCTCAGTTTTAGAATTCACTAAAACTCCTGTCCCTTTCTCAGATCATGACTTTTTCACATGCAAGCTATCCAGTGCTTAAAATGGTCCTAGAGTGGTGGAGGAACTCACACCACACTTCCCATGTAACACAGGGATTGCTGCACCATGGGCATGTGCACAAAAAGGGGCGTGGTCTCAAAGGAAAGGGGCATGGTCACACAATAATAAAGATAAAGTAGCAGCGCTAGTACAAACACATGCAAACTAGTGTCATGGAAAATTTGTTATGTGTTTAATAAATTTCAACAATAACCAATTATATAAAATTGTGTACATTGGAATGGAATTTCAATCGTAATGCCTAGATTCTCATATAGGAACCTAGTAATGTCCCGTACAATTTTGTAGCCCTCAATATAAACATCCACAGGTGATGTGGCTTTTTGGGACCCTTGAGCAATAATAATGGACACTGTTCATGTAGGTAATGTTACCAAAGGAAATGTCGCTGGAGGAAGATCTGTAGCTTGATCCAATAGAACTTTTCTGGAAATGAAGCTATCCTCTCTAGTGTGCGGTGTCCAATCCAAGCAAATCTTTCAAAAGTGCTGATGAACAAAATTTGTTATGATTCCCGTACTCCAGACCAGATGAGATCTTATGGCAGAGGTCTGAGTACTGGAAAGATATGCTGGTTACGGGAACAGGGAAGCCTAGTAACCCCTGGCGCCCTAACTCCGTTGTCTCGCCCGTGTTATCAGAAATCCCCTGCGAGACTATGGTTGCTTGAGCCCATGGCAGCCGCGTTCGAAGGGCGGATTATGTCTGCCCAACCCCGATGCCCCCTAAGGTCTTAATGGGAGACAAAGAGAAATCCGAGACAGGGTGATAACAAGGGGCCCTCTGACTAAGCAACCAGGCCAGGGGTTACAAGCTATCTAACTTAACCAAAAGTATGTGCGGACAAACCGCCAGGGAAAAGGACAATCAAAGATCCACTGATCCGTTACTCCTATCCAGCACCGCTGGATACCAGAGTGGACTTGTGGGAGCGGAATCCTCCGCAAAAGCTCCGGAACACAATAAAACTAAATAATAAATAGTAAGCGGTCAAGCCGCAACACACGGCTACGCCGCGACTCACGAACACCACAGGATGTTAAAGGTGCTCGGTAGGACTCCAGGAATAGATGACAAATTCCGAGTACTGGATCACTGCGGACAGGAACAACCGAATTGAGCAGGACAGGAAACTCTCTGTAACTGACACAGCCAACAGGAAGCTAACACCGGCGTCTGTAAGAAGTCCTGAGAGTGCTTTTATTAGGAAACCCTCCAATCCGGATCCAGACAGGGTATCATAATTATGCCGTGCAGCTGCATGCTGCACGGCCAGGATACAATTTGACCTGATTAATTAGACCTAGCAACGGGGAACGCGGTCCGACAGTGGCGTCCCCGTTGCTATGGTCTAAGCGGCTCCGTGCGCCCGGCGTCTAGCGTTGCTATGGAGCCGGCGGCTGTCTGCCTGCGGCGTCCCTAGTTGCTAGGCGCCGGGCCGCACTGACGGGCGGACCCTCGGCGCCTAACAGTATCCCCCCCTTGAGGAGGGGTCAAGGAACCCCTAAGGCCAGGTTTTTGAGGAAATTCTCGAAAAAATGCCCTTTTGAGCCTCGGGGCATGGAGATCCTCGTCCAGGACCCAAGACCTTTCTTCTGGACCATAACCTCTCCAATGTACCAAAAAATAAAGCCGACCCCGGGACAACTTGGAATCGAGAACCTTCTCCACTAAGAACTCCTGCTGACCCTGTACGTCTATTGGTGATTTCCCCTGAGAGATCTTGCGAGGAAATTTACTGGACGAAACATATGGTTTTAACAAGGAGCAATGGAAGGTATTTCCGATCCGTAAAGTTTTTGGTAACCGTAACCGGAAAGCCACTGGATTGACTTTTTTGATAATATGAAATGGTCCAATAAATTTAGGACCCAATCTGGCTGAGGTTTGTCGAAGTTTAATGTTGCGAGTCGACAACCATACCCTATCTCCAACTTTAAAAGTGCACGGCCGCCGGAGCCTGTCAGAAAAATTTTTCTCCCGAAATGCCGCTTTTCTGAGAGCCAGGTGCACTTTTCTCCAAATGAGTTTGAGATGAGAGGTCAAGGTCAGTGAGGAGACAGAGGAATGTTGAAAAAAGGAATTAGCTCTGGGGTGAAAACCAAAAACTGTAAAAAATGGAGATACATTGGTGGAGGAATGACAGGCATTGTTGTAAGCAAACTCTGCTAACGGAAGAAACTCAGACCAGTCATTTTGGAGTTTGGCCGAGTACAAACGCAAATATTGTTTTAATGATTGATTGACTCGCTCAGTCTGCCCGTTGGATTGGGGATGGTAGCCAGACGTTAAAGATAATTTCATCTTCAATGAGGCACAAAAAGACTTCCAAAATTGTGCAATGAATTGTGGACCCCGATCAGAAACAATATCAGTGGGTAACCCATGGAGTCTGAAAACATGGCGGAGGAACAAGACTGCCAATCCCTGGGCAGATGGCAATCGGGGAAGAGCAATAAAATGGGCCATTTTGCTAAAACGGTCCACTACCACCCATATGACTCGGCATCCGGCTGACAGAGGAAGGTCCACCACAAAATCCATGGAAATATGAGACCATGGCCTAAGAGGAACATTCAAGGGCAAAAGTTGACCGATAGGCAAGGAACGGGGAACCTTATGCTGTGCACAGACCTGACAAGAAAAAACAAATTCCTTAATGTCTTTGGAAAGACCAGGCCACCATACCGAGCGGGAAACTAATTCAAAAGTTTTAGCGATCCCCGGATGCCCGGCAACTTTGCTATCGTGAAACTCCGTCAAAACCGTTGCTCTCAAAAACTCGGGGACAAAAAGACGACCAGCAGGAGTATTACCAGGAGCTTGATGTTGAAGCTGCTTCAACTGGGTAAATAAATCCTGTGTGAGGCCTGCCCAAATGACTGAAGACGGAAGTATGGGAGTAACAGGACCGTTGTCTTGAACTGGAAGAAAACTGCGTGACAGGGCATCTGCCTTGGTATTCTTGGAACCTGGCCTGAAGGTGATAATGAACTTGAAACGAGTAAAAAATAAAGCCCAACGAGCTTGCCGGGCATTCAGTCGTTTAGCTGATTCAATGTATTGAAGATTTTTGTGATCAGTCAAAACCGAAATGGTATGAGTGGCTCCTTCAAGCCAATGTCTCCACTCCTCGAAAGCCCATTTAATAGCCAGTAATTCCCGGTTACCAACATCGTAGTTGGATTCAGCAGATGAGAATTTCCTGGACATAAAGGCACAAGGATGTAATTCCAGGGAATCCGGATCCTTCTGAGACAGGATAGCCCCTACTCCAACCTCCGAGGCATCGACCTCAACAATGAAAGGCAATTCTGGGTTGGGATGTCTGAGGACAGGGGCTGAGACAAAGGCTTGTTTCAAGGCCTGAAAAGACAACTCCGCTTCACGTGACCAGTTGGTAGGATCTGCTCCCTTTTTAGTCAGTGCCACAATGGGAGCAACTAGGTCAGAGAAAGAGTGAATAAATCTTCTATAGTAATTCGCAAACCCTAAAAAGCGCTGAATTGCTTTTAAATTGGTGGGTTGCGCCCAACTAAGGATGGCTTGGAGCTTCTTTGGTTCCATACAGAATCCCCGAGGGGAAATAATGTACCCTAAAAAGGATACCTCCGTGACATGAAATTCACACTTCTCCAGCTTGGCATATAGGTGATTTTCACGTAATTTTTTTAGAACCTGACGCACCTGGGTAACATGTTGTTCTATAGAGTCAGAATATATCAAAATATCGTCTAAGTAGACTACAACGAATCTTCCAAGAAATTCACGGAGCACATCGTTAATGAGATCCTGGAAAACTGCCGGAGCGTTGGACAGGCCGAATGGCATAACCAGATACTCATAGTGGCCTGACTGAGTACTGAATGCCGTTTTCCACTCATCCCCTGACTTGATTCTGATGAGGTTATATGCTCCTCTTAGGTCAATCTTAGAAAAAATCACAGCCGAACGTAGCTGATCAAAGAGGACAGAAATCAGCGGCAAAGGGTAAGTATTCTTTACTGAGATTTTATTCAAGGCTCTAAAGTCAATGCAAGGTCTGAGTGATCCATCCTTCTTCTCCACGAAGAAGAAGCCTGCACTTAAAGGGGATTTAGATGGCCTGATAAATCCTTTCCCTAGGCTTTCTTTAACATACTCATTCATGGCCACAGTTTCAGGTCCGGACAATGCATATAACCTTCCCTTAGGCAAAGTGGCACCAGGAATTAACTCAATAGCACAATCATAAGGCCTATGGGGAGGCAGAATATCCGCATTGCCCTTGGAAAATACATCAACAAAATCCTGGTATTCCACAGGAATGGGTGCGGGAATGACAGCAGCAATTCTGATGGGAAGCGTAATACATTCTTTATTACAGATGGTACCCCATTGTAAGATCTCCCCCAACTGCCAATCAATGATGGGATTATGAAAGGCCAGCCAAGGGTGACCCAGAACCACAGGAACTGCTGGGCAATGGGTAAGGAAAAACTCAATTTTTTCAGAATGCAGAGCTCCTACCGAAAGAAGAACAGAAGGTGTACAGAGAGAAATAACCCCATTGGACAAGGGACTCCCATCTAAACCATGCATGGTGATACACCTACCCAAGGCTAACTGAGGAATACCTAAGGCCTTGGCCCATGTTAAATCCATAAAGTTCCCTGCAGCTCCACTGTCCACAAAAGCCGAGACCGAGGAACAGCGGCTGCCAAAGGAAACTTTAGCTGGAACTAACAGTGAATTATTTGAGGAGATAAGCTGTAAACCAAAGTGAACCCCCTCACAACTCACTTGGTCAAGGCGTTTCCCGACTTGTTCGGACAACTACGGGCAAAATGTCCCTTACCCCCACAGTATAAACAAAGACCAGAATTTTGCCTTCTGGTTCTTTCTTCAGGAGACAGTTTGGAGAGGCCTATCTGCATGGGCTCCTCAATGTCCACAGGAATGGAAAAAACACAAGGAGTAGACCCGACAGATGCTCCTTTTTCAGCCCTCCGCTCCCTGAGACGACGATCAATCTTAATAGAGAGCTCCATGAGTTTATCGAGAGTCTCAGGAGCGGGATACTGAAGGAGACTGTCTTTTATAGACTCAGATAAGCTGAGGCGAAACTGACTGCGCAGGGCTGGGTCATTCCATCCACAGTCGTTCGACCAACGGCGAAACTCCGTACAATAAATCTCTGCGGGATTCCTACCCTGTCTGAGAGCACGCAACTGACTCTCGGCGGATGCCTCTCTATCAGGGTCGTCATACAAAAGCCCTAAGGACCCCAGAAAGGCGTCTACAGACAATAAAGCTGGATCGTCTGTCTTTAAACCAAAAGCCCAGGTCTGAGGATCCCCCTGTAGCAGAGAAATAATAATTCCTACCCGCTGAGATTCCGTACCTGAGGAGACTGGTCTTAAACGAAAATACAGTTTACAAGACTCTTTAAAATTAAAAAACTGCTTTCTATCCCCAGAAAAACGGTCAGGCAGATGCATTTTTGGTTCAGGAATGACCCTCGGGGAAGTCCGTAACAGATCTTCCTGTGACCTCACCCGAAGGGACAGATCCTGAACCATCTGAGTAAGCTCTTGAATCTGGCTAACTAAAAGCTGGCCCGGATTTGGCCCAACACCGGTGGGATTCATGAGGCTGACAAATCTCCCAACTGAATAAGGGAAAAAATTAACTCCTGTTAATTTTAAATTTTAGTATGGCCGGTGTTAATGTTATGATTCCCGTACTCCAGACCAGATGAGATCTTATGGCAGAGGTCTGAGTACTGGAAAGATATGCTGGTTACGGGAACAGGGAAGCCTAGTAACCCCTGGCGCCCTAACTCCGTTGTCTCGCCCGTGTTATCAGAAATCCCCTGCGAGACTATGGTTGCTTGAGCCCATGGCAGCCGCGTTCGAAGGGCGGATTATGTCTGCCCAACCCCGATGCCCCCTCAGGTCTTAATGGGAGACAAAGGGAAATCCGAGACAGGGTGATAACAAGGGGCCCTCTGACTAAGCAACCAGGCCAGGGGTTACAAGCTATCTAACTTAACCAAAAGTATGTGCGGACAAACCGCCAGGGAAAAGGACAATCAAAGATCCACTGATCCGTTACTCCTATCCAGCACCGCTGGATACCAGAGTGGACTTGTGGGAGCGGAATCCTCCGCAAAAGCTCCGGAACACAATAAAACTAAATAATAAATAGTAAGCGGTCAAGCCGCAACACACGGCTACGCCGCGACTCACGAACACCACAGGATGTTAAAGGTGCTCGGTAGGACTCCAGGAATAGATGACAAATTCCGAGTACTGGATCACTGCGGACAGGAACAACCGAATTGAGCAGGACTGGAAACTCTCTGTAACTGACACAGCCAACAGGAAGCTAACACCGGCGTCTGTGAGAAGTCCTGAGAGTGCTTTTATTAGGAAACCCTCCAATCCGGATCCAGACAGGGTATCATAATTATGCCGTGCAGCTGCATGCTGCACGGCCAGGATACAATTTGACCTGATTAATTAGACCTAGCAACGGGGAACGCGGTCCGACAGTGGCGTCCCCGTTGCTATGGTCTAAGCGGCTCCGTGCGCCCGGCGTCTAGCGTTGCTAGGGAGCCGGCGGCTGTCTGCCTGCGGCGTCCCTAGTTGCTAGGCGCCGGGCCGCACTGACGGGCGGACCCTCGGCGCCTAACAAAATTATTGGTAGTGTCCATAAGTAAAGGTGTCCTGCAGGGTCTGTTAGTAAAACAGGATGCAATTAGAGGTGTCTGCTGACAGGATAATAAGGGTTCCAGAGTCTGACGCGTTTCACTTTTAAATCATTGTTTATTGTTGAATTTTATTAAACACATAACAAATTTTCCATGACACTAGCTTGCATGTGTTTATACTAGCGCTGCTACTTTATCTTTATTATTTGTGTTATCTTTGAATTGGCTATTCTTGTATAGCAGCAGTTATTAGAGACGAGCCCCTGGGATAGCGCCGAAGCAATTTTCCAATTGGAAAGTACGTCTTTTTGCATGGTCACACAATAGTCTTCCCAATTAAAATTATGCTGCACCATAGCACAATCTTATTCACATTACACCACATAGTAGTGTCCCTTATTCATGTTAGTGCCCCTTACACACAAAGCCCACAGTAGTAGCACCCCTAATACACATAATGCCCAGAGTAGTAGCACCCATAATACACATAATGACCACAGTAGTAGCACCCCTCATACACATAATGCCCACAGCAGTAGCACCCCTTATACAATGCCCACAGTAGTAGTGCCCCTTATGCAATGTCCACTGTTGTGGTAGTGCCCACAGTGGTAGTGCCCCTTATGTAGAGCCCATAATAGTGGTGCACCTTATTCAATGCCCCCATTAGTAGTGCCCCTTATGTCCCCAGAAGTGATGACCCTTATGAAGTGCCCCCTTTACACTGCCCTCATTAGAAGTGTCCCAAGTAATAATGCCCTTAGTGGTAATGCCCTTGTGTAGTATTGCCCCCAGTAGTAATGCACCTGTAGCAGTGCCACCTGTAGTAATGCCCACAGTCATTTAGCCCTGTGTAGTTTAGCCCCAGTGGTAATGGCCCCAATAGTTATGCCCCCAGTGGTAATGCCCCCTGTAGTTTTGCCCCAGTAGTTTGGCACCCCTGTAGTTTAGCTCCCAGTGGTAATGCCTTTAGCACCTGTAGTTATAGCCCCTGTAGATATGCCCCCAGTGGTTTAGTCCCCAGTAGTTTAGCAGCCCTGTAGTTTAGCCCCTAGTGGTAATGTCCACTGTAGTTTAGCCCCTAGTGGTAATGCACTTAGCTACTGTAGTTATAGACCCTGTAGTTATGCCCCCCCCCCAGTTTACTCCCAAGTAGTTTTGCCTCCTGTAGTTTAGCCCCTACTGGTAATGCCCCTGTAGTTTAGCCGCTGTAGTTATGACCCCAGTAGTTTAGCCCCCTGTAGTTTAGCCTTCCTATAGTTTAGCCCCAGTAGTTATGCCCCCTGTAGTTTAGCCCCTGTAGTTTAGCCCCCTCTGGTAATTCCCCCTGCAGAAGCCGCTTACACACTCAAAAACCCACAATACTTACCAAGCCCTACTCCTGCTTCCAGACTGCTGCCCTCCATCTGGTGCCCGCTCCTCTGAACTATGGGAGAGATCTCATGATGTAATCTGTAATCTCTCTTTCTCTATTGTTATCTTTCCTACACTTTTCAAGCATGTAGTGTTTACTCCCATTCTGATAAAAAAAATTGTTGCCCTAATCCTCGCTAAAACTACCGTCCCATCTCTTAGCTCCCATGCCCCTCCAAGCTACTAGAGAGACTTGCTTACACTTGCCTCATATACTTTCTTAACTCACACATTTTAATGGACCCACTTCAGTTAGGCATTCATTCCCAACACTCCACAGTGACAGCATTGACTAAAGTAGTGAATGATCTGGTCACTGCTAAATCTAAAGGCCATTATTCACTTCTTATTCTTCTTGATATATCTGCTGATTTTGACCGTGTTAATAACTCTCTTCCCCTACAAACACTACAATCCCTAGGTCAGGACAGAGCCCTTTCTAGGTTCTCAACCTACCTATCTAACCATTCTTTCAGTGTCTACTTCACTGAATTCACCTTCTCTTTGCTACTTCTATCAGGTCGAGTACCGCAAGGTACACACGGGTTGTGTATCTGCACTCTTTGCTTGTAATTATCGATGTTCATATGTGATACATCGGTTCTAAGAAACCCCTTTTGGTTAATTAATGAGAGAATTAATTTATTGTGTAGGGGGTGCTGCCAACTACAGTATACTTGATAATTGGACTGATTGGGAGAGAAAAGAGGAACCTGTAATTTGTTGACGCACAGTTGGAAAGTAAATCTAAATTTAAAATATAACTTTTAATGTTTATTAATTAAAATAATGTGAAAATAAGTCACAGATTTATCCTAGACTACAGTGAAATAAAGAAGTTAAAAAGTGACAGACTTAAGAAAGAATAAAGATTTGTGAAATAAAGATTTAAAATAGTGTCCACGCATTGTTGCTGGTTTATCCATTATCAATCGTCTGTTCAAATCACTGGTTATAATTCATTCAATGCAGTGTTTATAATTTTACAACACATTGAGTGACTGAAACCTTCTACTCGCTATATATCACCTTGAGAGACTTGCTCCTAAATATTAATGGGTTGCAAGAGAGGGTTACAGTGACTCTAGTGCAATGAGAGCGTGGCTCAAACTACTTTGTATGTGGGCTTAATTATAGCTGTACCAAATCTGGCACCTGCTATACCTTACTCTACTGTATAAGGTGTCTGCTATTGGTATTATTAATAGACTGCCCACTTAGGAGTCATCTCCTTGCTCTCTCATTATGGGTATACCAAAAAGAAGAAAGAATTGGTCTTAAATGGCGCACAAAAATGATTAAACAATTACCTAAAATATAACTTTTATTCTAGTTTATTTAAAAGACCTGTAACTGTGAAATATTAAAACCAACATATAATAACAAGACAAAGTGTATTCATTAAAAACACACGCTGCACTCAGAGTGTCATGCACTGCTCTTCTATTTACTTAATGGGTACAATGACCTCTATAAATTTTGTGTGTATTGTCTGATACTGTGTGAATAAAGATTTGTATCAGTATCCGTATTGCAATCTGTCTCTGTTTTGTATCAGTTACCAGACTCTCCAGTATATTGTGAGATATTATGTCACTTATGAGATTTTCAGTGTGTCTATGTTAATACACTTAATTACTCTAGGATTTTAATAGCTGCTGGCTGGTGAACCCCTATCTCATATATCAACAGGTTTTACTCTGCAGGGTGCATATGTATAGTTATAGTTTCCGAAGGTTTACTGTTTATTTCTTATTCCTTAATATCACCCTAAGTGATCAATTAAGATTCCATATTATTAACTAGTGCTCTCAATCCTTGTAGTCAGCACTGTCAATGTAAAAGAGAGATGCTGTGTCTCACTGTTGGTACATTCCACCTTTTATTACAGTGATCATAGCTTAGAATCTCAAATTAGATGGTATCCACTTAATATAAGTGTGTTATTCTTTGAGGTACTAATTGTATCTCTTTATACTACACCCATTTATTGCAGAGAAATGATACTATTATGGGACATGAAGTGTCTCAATTTCTTTACAGACTGTCAGCACAAATATTTTAATAGTAGTGTCTAACCATAAAATTACTTTTTTTGGATTAGCACTTTTTAAATTATTATAGACATTAGATCCATAGAATTATTCAGAATGATCTTATATTGCTTAGTTCAGGCTGCAGTTTCTGTGGGTGAGCGGATACAGTTTATATAAGTCATTCAATTGTGATATTATTTGTATCCACAGCCACTCCACAGAAATACATAGATAAGTGATGATATTATGTATCAATTTGATTCATTTGTATCTATATGTAGCTGCTTATGAGTCATCAGCTAGCACTACTGTGTTAAACACTGAATGTTTGTCTAGGTATAGAACGTCAGTGGCAGCTGCTAAAGAGAAACAATGTTGCAACTTTAATGATGATTGGCAGTATGAATGTAATGCTGTAAGTTCACTGTGACTCAGGATAACTTTCTCTGGTCACTGTCACTGCGCAATGGGTCCTTCTTCTCTTATTTAATTGGTATCCACACTGCTATTGATTACTATAACACATAATCCGCAGCTCACATCCAGCAATTGTTCACACACTAATAAACTGCAGTAGGTTCTACATATGCAGCATCCACAGGAGGGTACCGTGGATTTATCGTGTTTATCTCAATAGCAGTAATAAGTTATATTTATAGTGTGTTTATGTCACATTTCACGTGTGTATCTGAGAGTTACTGGCGATTATTACATGCATGGTACAGCTGTTCATATACAGTAGTGGATAAGCACAGTGATGCTAGGCTTGGACAGGTATCCCCATAAGGTAAGTTATGGGCATTGGGCTGTGGATGCTGCTGATATTGGATCTCTTGTCCTTGAGGTTATTGTCCACAACCTCTGCCCCCTCCTAAGGTATCAATAAATGTCTTCTATTGAGACTGACAGTCGAGCAGCATAATCAAAATTACATTTGTTCTATAACATGATTTAGCTAATAGCGCGTGGACACATAGTTCCTACACGCGTGTTTCACTGTACTGATTGCAGCTTCATCAGGGATGAGCACGATCGCTTCTCAAAGCAGGGAATTTAACGTGAGGCTGCCGTCCAATCACGCCACCTCCTGAAGTCACATGGTGCTGCCCGCTTATCACTAGACATTCAGGGCTCCTCCAATCACCGGTCAATCTCCGGCCAATTGCGATCCCTTCTGAGGGGTCATGTGACTGCATCTACCATTCTCCGTTAGAGACCGACTTCCGTATACATGTCCCATACCCTCTCTAAGTAGGGGCTTGCTGTAACAACCTCCACCCCGCTTCCTGTATATATATAATAACGATCCGCATGTAAAACGTTTATTTAGTACTTTAGGGAGGCCTGGTAAAGTTGAATTTTAATCCCTTCGGTCAGTAAGCAGTAAGTGTCATCCTGACTCATTAGTTTATACATATGGGAGAATAGTTACCTTAAGTTACCGCAAGGCTCAGTCTTAGGTCCTCTGCTTTTCTCAATCTATACCACATCTCTTAACAAATGAATCAGCTCTTTTGGATTTCAATTATCTGTACACGGGCATTACTCAAATCTACCTATCTCCTGATTTGTCACAATCTATATAGGTCCATGTCACTGAATGCCTTTCTGCCATTTAAACTTGCATGTCATCTCACCACCTCAAAGTCAATATTTATTTCCAAAACAGAATTAATTATATTTCTACCGACATCTCTTAACAAATTAATCAGCTCTTTTGGATTTCAATTATCTGTACACGGGCGTTACTCAAATCTACCTATCTCCTGATTTGTCACAATCTATATAGGTCCATGTCACTGAATGCCTTTCTGCCATTTAACTTGGATGTCATCTCACCACCTCAAAGTCAATATTTCCAAAACAGAATTAATTATATTTCTACCGACCGATAATAGTTACCAACCTGATATGACTGTTGAGAACTCGACAATCAGTCCTATCCCACAAAATTATTGCATACTGTAGGTGTCAACCATGACTCTGAACTGTCCTTTGTTCATTGTTCCTTGCATTCAGTCTGACTCAAAATCATGTTACATTCATCTGAAAAACATACGACCATACAGTATGTTACACAAGACACTGCAAAAACTCTAAACCATAATCTCATTATCTCCCGCATTAATTATTACAATAGTTTTCTTATTTGGTCTTACCAAAAAGAGACTCACCACTACAATCCATTTTGAATGCAGCTGTGAGGCTAATTTTCCTTGCTAGACATTCATCGTCTGAATATACACTCTATCAGTCCCTCCATTGTAGTGTTCATTTTCCTATATACATCTTCCATGGCACTTTGATGTAAATATATACAAATTGTTTTTCATAATAAAAATTAAGTGTATTATGGGGATCAGTATGAGACACCGGCAGCGAGCGCAGCATGTCCCCTCATGGGATCACTGTGCTCACCACGCTTCTTGCCTGGTGGCGACCACAGGGTTCTATTCCCCCTCGCATGGTGGCGTGGACTACCACCCAAGTGGGGGAACCAGTCGGCGGTCGGGATGGTGTTGGGATTCCGGCATCGGTATCCTGACCACCGGGATCTCGACCATGGTCAATTGACTGCCTCCAGTATTATGTATGTTTAATGTGAATATAATGCAAGTGTATAGGAATACACAGTATTCATTCTTGAGTATTGCAAGGTTCTTAGTGCCACAGATTACAATTAAGGAATGTTTACATAACTAAAATCTCATCTTGGTGACTCTGGTGTTTTTCTCACCTATTCTCACCTGATTCTTATTCTTATATTTTGTCACTGCCTATCCCTTACACATTTCTTTTTTCATATCTGTGAGGTAGTCTCCCTTTAACTATTAGAACTGTATCCTTTGGTTTAATATTCAGTGGCATATCTATAATGAGTGCAGGGTGCGCAATACACATTGCCCAGGGGGACCTACATCAAACACCCTGCACCTATATATTTATACCTACCTCTCTAGAGTACATTAGCTGGTGCTGCAAAAGAAGTCACCAGCAAAATTACACAATGGCCATTTTCATAGAGATATGCGCATAAACGGCAGATGTCTCCAGGAACATAGCGAAAGCACAAAGCCATAGTCTACTGTGCTGCCAAAGAAGAGGGGGCCCACACAGAGCCTGCACATGGACCCGTTCCTCTCTTAAACTGTCTCTGCTCTTATTGTATTTGTTGTGTCATATTACTGTACTTTTTAATGTATGTCTATTAAATGTTAGAAAGTGTTCACCAGCAAGAGAGTTATTTCCCTATTCCCATTAAAAAAACAACAACAAAAACTTTTCTGTCTAAATAGTGGCCACAAGACAGAATGGCAAACTGTCAGGATAACACAAATTCTAGCAAAGAGTTGGCACTGAGACCTCCTGTTACCAAATGTTTAGTTTCACTCAGGGCTGTTTCTAGACAATTTGGCTCCCAGTGCAAACAGCTAAAAAGCACTTCCCCCAATGGACAATTTAAAAATGGCCTCATTGCAATGGGCGTTGCTTTGTATGAAAAGATAACCTAACACCCTAGTTTTGCATCCTACACCCAAGATATTGGCCACAACAGGAAGACAAAAATATACTAAAAAGGGAAAAACACACTAGTTAGTAAAAAGACAGACCAAACCGTGGCATCACATCTCCTCCACAACAGGCCCTGGCATCATACTGTAGCTTCCCAACCACAAGCCTGGACACACATGCACACACATACTGTATATAATCCACCAATATACCCGGCACTCTTCAGCAGCTGATCCTATTTCTCACACAAAATGTCATCAGTATAGCAGTATGGGGGTGGTCAGCATAGTCAGAATTTTCCAGTGCCCTTCCCTTTCTGTAAGGCACCCCAGCGGTAGTCGCAATGACATCACAGTGTGCTGCACAGACATTCCCGTAGGACTCCCAAAGGAAGTGTGTCACTCTAGTGTATCCCCATCACCTAGGCATAGCGCTTATATGTACTTAAATTTTATTGTGTATTACTGTTTTCAACACATTACCTGTAATCCAGCCCTGGTGACAGCAGCAAGCAGGGGTCGGGGTTGGAACTTTGGCACCCAGGGCATGTGCCCAACCTCACCCACCTTAGTTGTGCCAGTGATAGTATATGACAAAATCCAAAATATTTGTTTACATAGACATATTGTACTCAGCATAGTTTAGGGCAAACAGCTTATAAACTAAAATACTAGTCCTAGGTTACTAGTAGAGATATGCACCAGGCCATTTTTGCCTGGATTTGGTATTAATTCTAATTAATTGACCATCTTTGGATTTGCCAAATTGGTGTGACTGGATTTGGATTTTTTTCAAAAATTTACTAAAAAAAAGCTAAAATCACTTAATTTGGGCCTTTTTCGTTCCTAGGGTATTATTAACATCAATAGCATTAATTTCCAGTCATTTCCACTCAATTTCGACCACCTTTCAGTTCACAATGTTGTTTTCATCCACTTTAGGCCAAAGTCTGCAGCAAGCTAGCTGGTTTACTAAGTAACAGAGCAGCTGCAAATACACACCGCAGTTTATAGCATATTTACGAAACACTGACACAGAGCAGTGGGAGAAATAAATGATGGATCAAGATGGAATTGTCCTTGGGACCTTCTCACCCAACCTTATGTTAGATATTTAAAAGGACATGCACAGTTTTACAAACCAAGCCCTCCAGCAACAGGGACTCCAGCTTTTGTGGCTGAAGTGCATGGTTTGTTTGGGCCTCCATAAAACAAGATACCAGTTAGCTTAAGGCAACAACTCTACAGTGGCTAGATGTCATCATCATTGCCATCCTCATGCTCACAAGCTTGTACATCCTCCTCACACAATATTAATTTATCCCCGCTGGAATCCAACAATTCAGAAGTCTCTGTACTTTGATGTAATTGCTGGGAAAGGTCATCCTCATGGAATTTCCATTTAATTTTGATTAACATTATCTTTTCCACATGTACAGGAAGTAGACCCTATGCTGACTACTGACCAGGTTCCCAGCTGTGCTGAAAACTCTCTACGAGTACACACTGGAGGGTTGGCAGCTTAAGTAGTGCAAAGCCACATTGTATAAATGCCGCAAAATTGCCTTTTTTACCTTCCAGTACTCAAAGAGACTCTGTGACATGTCTATTTTTACTGTATCATGAAAAAAACCTCCACCATTCTTTGGATGGTGACTGTATCACTTGAAGTTACGGTAGAGGTGTCACAAATGCTGGGCAATTCATTTAGACCCGACCAGATGTCAAAATGTTGTGTTGACTTATCTGCATCACCTCTCTGTCTTTTAAGAAAGGAAAGATTTTTCTTGGCTGCTGCCAAAGAAACTGGAGCAAAAGTTGTAGTGCCACGTGTCACTTGAGCTGCCAACTTGCTCACCAGGAACTCTTTGCATCTCTTAAGATCTGGGTCAGTTGGAAAGAAAGACACAGCATATGACTTAAACCTAGCATCAAGTACGGTTGCCAAAACTTAGTGATCCGATTTCAAGATATTGGCAACCCTTGGATCCTGGTGAAGCAAATCAAGGACTTGCTCTACAAGTCCGGCATACTTTGCAGATTTGCTTTGTTTTATCTCCTCCTTCAATTTCTAAAGTTGATTTTTCAGAAGCCTAATTAGGCTCAAGCTAGCAGTGTCAGCACTCACTTCACAGGTGGCTACTTCAAAGGGTTTGAGCACCTTGCACAAGACAAAAAGTACAGATGGAACCAAGCTAATTGTGGCTCCATCTGCGAACCAGGTGTGCCTGGTGAGGTGCACCGCCAGGAACTAATGGGATGCACGTGCTTTGTAGATGCGCAAGCATCCCATTCAAAGTGAATGGAGCATCTCTGTGTGCTTGGCAGTGTGCCGAGGCGCAGGCTCGCCTAGGCACACTGTGCGACCAAACCAACGATGCAGCCATGCTCAAAGAGCTTGGCCCCACCTGTGCTCTCCACTGTGCTGGGCTAAGGTACATTGCCCCTCCTCTCCCAAATTCATAGCTTGCTGTATAGCTATAGATGGCTTTTTGCTGTTCCTCCATATGCTGTTCCTCCATATGCTGAAGCATATGAAGGGTGCAATTCCACCTTGTTACCACCTCTTACTTCAGTTGATGACAGGGCACATTAAACTGTTCTTGTGTTCAGTAGCCTGACTCTGAATGAGCTGGAGTTTGTTAGATACTTTTGCTGATGCTGCTGATGAAGGAAATTCACCAACCCACTGGGCTGTCACAGTCATATAATCTTTAGTTTGTCCACTACCACTTGTCCAAATAACTTTAGAATGTAAGTTATCACAAGTAGGGCACTCTTCCCTCATGTGCTTATCCTTTTTTACTTTAATAATCCTCAGCTGCCAATATCCTGCAGTTTTCGGCCACTTTGATACTTATCTCAGTGTCGTCTACTGATGTAGTTATGTTTAGTTACCCTGTGCTTGTCCTATATTGTCTTCAACTGTAAGTCACTGTTTTCCTGTTTGATTATGTGCATACAGTATGTAATCTGAAATTGGGCGCTGCAGAACTCTTGTGGCACCATATAAATAAAGGATAATAATAATAATAATAATAATAATAATAATAAGTGGACATTGGGTACAATGGCATTTTGTAGGGCAATAATTTGATTTTTTTTTAAAGTCCTAGTACAGTGGAGGAATGGCTTTTTGGCTAAAATGGAATTGAGATGGTACTTGGTACCGGGAACACAGGACCTCAATTAACTGTGTAAAACCCACTGCATTAATGGCGGATATTGGACGCAGCTTTAATACTAGCATAGCAGTCATTGCGCCAGTGATCCGCTGTGTGACTGGGTGAGGACTGTCATACTTGCTCCTTCTTGCAAAGGATTGTTTAACAGTCAATTGTTTTGTGGAACAACTACTAGCAGTCTTCTTTGTCCACTTCTGGGATAAAGATCCACCTCCAGCAGCAGCAGGCCTAGCACTCAAGGATTCTTCTGAGGAATCCTGGAAAGAAGAGGAGTCACTTAGCATTGACAAGATGAAGGTGTTGGTAGTGGAGATTGCAGGTGCTGGGATCTAGTAGAGAGAAGGGAGCTAGCTGATGCTGGACTGCTTGCTGTTTTATTTTTTTAGCACCAGTTTTGGATGTTCTAAAATGCTTGTCATGAACTCGCTGTGGAGATTTCTAAATGCTTAACATCCCTACCTCTACTTACTGTGGATCCACAAAGGCTACAGATGGCTTGACAAAAGTTGTCAGGATTTGGGTAAAAATAATTCCACACATCTGAGGTGGATTTGTTGGTCCTAGGCATGACAATTGTCTTATTTTTATCTCGGTCAAGAGATGCTTCCACTGGTGCATGACTAACACAACATCCTCCTCCTCAACATCCTCATTAGTGCCAGCATCAGTTACACAAATCTCCCCCTCATCATCTTGCAATTCCAAGGTGGCATCCTCAATTTCTGTCATCAGCAACATTTATGCTATTCATCCCCACATATGCAGAGAAACGGTGGAAGGTGGCTTCTCTGCGAGTGCAGTATTTGAAAGGTCAGACTTACACATAGCACTCGGGGACACACTTAGACTCTCCTCAGGTATTTGTGACATTTCTGTTTCTGATTGCACAGTTTGTTCTACTGCCTTAGTGGTTTTCAGTTTTTTTACACCTCTTCTAGACTCCAAATGTGAGGCATCATGAGAGGCAGAAGAAGATGTCTCACTGACAGGTGCAAAACCACCACTCTGAAATAAAGACCAAGGCCTAAGCCTTTCCTTGCCACTGTGTGCGGTGAATGTCATGTTGACAGTTTTATGTTTTTATGCACCAAACCTTCCCTTTATAAGAGATATTATTTTCTTTACCACTCTATATTGAGTTTTTGGTTTAAGATTCCCTGACTTAGATCCACTGTGCCCTTTAGCATTGACTTTAGTAAATGCTGGACTATCATCATTATCATGACTGGTGGCAGCAGGTTGGTGTTCTCTAAACTGATTGTTATCCATTTTAAGTGCAGGACTCACAGGGTTAGATGCACGTGAGGAAAGCGCTCTAGGGTACAGAGCACCAAATAGTTCAAACAAATAATAGAAATTAATGATATATTTTTAGATAACTTGCAGCTCCTTTTAAACTGCGTGAATTACAGGGTTAGATGTACATGAGGAAATCGCACTAGAGTATAGTGTACTAAATAGTACACACAAACAATAGAAATTAACAATATATTTTCAGATAACTCGCAGCTCCTTTTTAACTGCGTGAATCACAGGGTTAGATGTACATGAGGAAATTACACTAGAGTATAGCGCACTAAATAGTACAAACAAACAATAGAAATTAACAGTATATTTTTAGATAACTTACAGTTCCTTTTAAACTGTGTGAATCACAGGGTTAGATGCACATGAGAGAGACTCTGAGCCTGGAGTGGACACAGCACAGTTATAACTTACATAACAGCAGAGCCAACACAGTGTACCCCCTACAGGGGTGTAGTATGGATGACAGACGGTCAGGAGACCACCGGTCAGCATACCGCCGTCGGGATCCCAGCAGCATACCAACGCCAGGATCCCGGCGGGGAGGGGCGAGTGCAGCAAGTTCCTTGCGGGATCGCTGCGCTCATCACGCTGCGGGCTCGGTGGCGACCTGCAGTTGCCATGGGTTCTATGCCCACTCTATGGGTGTCGTGGACACCCACAAGTAGAAATAGTCCCTGTTGGTCGGCATGCCAACAATCAGGATAGTGATGGGGCAGGATGTCGGTGGAGGTCATGTGACCTCCGGTCTCCCGACCACCGGTCACATAAATACCACCCCCCTACAGTACAGCCCCTTGTGAGACTACTGTACACAGCAGTTGTAGGCTTGCTGCAGCAGAGTATCCCCTACATATACTGTATTGACAGTCACAGTCTGTTCCACTTCCCTTCCCGAATCCCAAATGTAAATGTCCCCCCAAATTTATATTTTTTTAATGCACACTTGCTTTTTTTAAATGAAATTGCAGAGTAAAGCGCAGCAGACTTCAGCGTGTTGCTACCTCCGGTAAATGGCGCCAAGTCCCGGTCCGCTGCTTCTTTTATAGAACCCAAGTCCCACGAGAATCCAACGTCGGGAAGATGACGTTTGGCCTCGATGGGGAATCCAAGTATGATGGAAACAACCGAGCCTCCAGCTAGGGTGCGCACGGATTCCCTTGTTTGGAGCGGTTTCGGATTCCTCTGAATCTGAACCGCTCATCTCTAGTTACTAGTGATGTTTTTGTTTTAATTTACTTGGACAATGAAGTATTAACCCACCTTCTCTCTAATTTTGCCTGTTAGTCCCCATAGTATTGCCATAAAATTAAAATACTTTTAAAGTACTCCACTGTTCTATGAAAAGACGGTATTTTTGTCATGAAAATACAGTATAAACACAGTATAAAATGTATTTATCTTGACTAAAATATAAATAAATAAATAAATAAATAAATAAATAAATATTATTCATGTGGAGCACATAAAGCACCAATATACTAAACTTGGCCTGGTCAGTAAGGAGAGGAAACCATTTCATACAGTAGCTAAGTAGTTGAACAATAGCTAAATATTATTACACATAAATCAAAACGATTACATGAAATAATATCTAAACACTTCAAATAAATAAATACAATTGTAAGATAAAAGAATCATATTTTCACACAAGGATGAAACACCTAACAGTTCCAGCTGCTTGCAATACAGTTCATAGGAATAAATAAAAACAAGCATTGAACTGTATGTACATTAGATGTCAAATTATTCTATAATCATGTAATCAGTCAAAAAATAATTTACACACAGTGACATGTGGTGAGGTGAATGAATGGCAAAGCACACATTGGGATGGGTCTGAATGCTGCGTATTTTATGACACCCCCGGAAAACAGCAGGTTTCCACCCAGAAAGGCCAGCTTCCTATAAGTCAGTGGCTACATTGCGATTACGATCTGTATGCATTTTCTATTGCTATTACTCCTCGTGCATATGCAATGTGAACACTACGCATGTGCAGTCATTTGATAATCACTCAATTTGCGATTTCTCTGAATAGCGATCCATGCTGAATTAGGCCCTAACTGAACTGCAGATAAAAAAAAAAACCTTTTATGTATTAGACACTATGCTAATACTGACTTTTCAAAAGGAGCATTCCAAGATCATCTTGGTTTAAACAATCTGTCTTCATGTAATATTATAAAGCCAGATACACTATCGGTAATATTATGATTAGCAGGAAAGTGAGTAGTACAGCATTTAGTATTGTGTAACATGAAATAATAATAATAATAATAATAATAATAATAATAATAATAATAATAATAATAATAATTTTATTTATAAAGTGCTTTTTCTCCAATAGGACTCAAGGCACTTTACAGATTGAATGAACATAATACAGTACAGAAACAAAGAAGTACAGAAAAGCTTTTCATAAAACACAGACAGCATGGAGATACATTATGGAAAGTCTAGAATCTGTTCTTGATGGATTCTAGAGTGTTTGCCTCTTGTACGAAGTAAGTTCCAGAGCGTCAGAGAAACATTGCTAATTGATTGACCCCCAGATGAAATAAGTGAGAGTGGTGGGAATATGGTGTTCATATTTGTAATTTAAATAAATTATTAACTCAGTGCTTTAAGGAAATGGGCTCATATAACATTACAAATTAATCAAAACATTAAAAGGTCCTAGAGTAGTTTTTCAGCTTAAATATGTCACAAACTCACCCCCTCTATCACAGAGATACTGTAACAGCTTTCCCAGAAACTGCTGTTATTCCAGAAGCTGTGATCTGAAAAATCAACAGAATAGCTCCTATACACTGTAGCTAAGTATTGCTGAATTCTATTGTACTTATCATCACAAACAGGTGGATAGTATTCAACAAATTATAAAATGAAAGTTTATCTGGGGAAAAATAGTTGAGCTCCTTTGCCAGGATTTTCTATATTTACAAATAGAATTCTTATCTGAGAGATTATGTGCAGTTACAAGCTACAATCAGCAGCAGGATGTGGCTGTAAATTCTCATACTAGCATTTCTTGAACAAAGCAGTAAAACATAATGTTGTGTATTAGAGATAACATGTAATATATAAAAAAAATCTCCATTTAAGTTCATTGCATCAAGTATTTTCCGTCCATACTGTACATACCCATATAACAATTGCAAAAGTTATCAACAGTACCTACAAGAGAAATTATGGTGATCGTCACAGGAAACGATCTGCAGAGATGCCACAGTGTTATAGTATTTCTGGGAGCTACAACCTCTAGGGAATATTCAAAGAGTTGAAGTAAAAGAGAACTAGTTTTTTTAATGAATAACTTTCATAACTTCACTAATGAGATTCTACTTTCTGTGCTCTGCTGACAGAAATATATTAGCCCACTAATAATATCAAAATATAAAACATAATATAAGATTTTCTTTGAAGCGTCGAAGTGACAGCAATAGCCAGCACTGGGATAAAGTGCCAGATCCCATTGACAGATGTGCAGTGGCAAAAGGTAGAGAATTATCCCCAGCAGGACACATCAGTGGCCAGCGCTATGACAGAGTATCTGCTCCCAGCACTGGGTGTTTACATCTGGCGCCATCCACAAACCAATTAGAGCTTGGTACCAGTGACCAATGGGTAACAGCAGCAGCCTTTGACTTTGATGCTGGCCACAAGCCAATCACGGTTCACGGACCAGAAGCCAATCAAAAGTTCTATGCCCACTCACAGAGTCTTTTATAAGATGCCAGCAAGCGGAAGAGCTCAGTCCGGCAGCCAATAGGGAGGAGAGAAAACACACCATAGAAGAAGGGAATTAAAGAGTTTGCCCAGGTAGAAGCCCTAGCAATAGGCAGAGTATGAGCAGTGGCAGCTAGAAGAAGCAAAGAAGAGGCAACGAAGAAAAAGGGTAGTGCTGCACTGTAGGAAGATCTATAAATGAATCTCCACACATCAGCCTCTTCCTCTGATACTGGTCGGTGGCTTTGGTCGCAAGTAATTAACCATCCCCCTCCCTAGACCACCAGGGAATATATTTACTAAAAGTCAATTTGGGTTGAATTTGATCAATTTTGGTAGATGTTTGGTCAATTTTGTATTTCGGAGTCTAAATTGAACATTTACTAAAAGATGATTTTTCCTTTTTTTCAAAACAATGTCAAAAATCATCTGTTAGTAAACGTGTTCTTTAGACCCTGAAACACAAAATCAATAAAAAATCATGCAAACATTGATCAAAAATGTATCAAAATTTAACCAAATCGACTTTTAGTAAATATACCCTCTAGTGTTGGGCATTAAGCCCGTATGCAGTCAGGCCTCTTGTCTGTGAGGCATGTTAGGCAAGCAGAGAGCCTGTGCCACAAGTATAAATTGACTCTGGGCCTTAGTCTCAGGTCACTTTATGTGCCTTAAGATAGGCAATCAGTAGACTTAGTTCATGGTGAGTGACCTGGGCATTGGGCCCAGATCACGCTGCTCCTGTTATTAGACAGGCCAAGGGCCTGAGCCTCCTGATAGATGACTCTGGGTAGTAGGTCACCCTCCTCTGTGTGCGCCACATTAATAAGTGACTCTTGGCATTAGTCCCAGGTCACTATTACCTGGTAAGAAAAAAGGCCTAGCCAACTAAATACTGCCCCTGGTGATAACCTGTAATAACCCGAGCATCACATTCAGATTTATTTCATCATAGTCCCTAGAGTTTTGTGCCATCTATTTTTGGGCAGTAGACCAATGTCAACTGAAGCTTTACCTACTGGGGTAAAGGGGGAAACTCTCCAATGGGGCCCACTGCCTGGATCCCCACCTCTTCCTCTACGGATTAGGGTCCAGATTGTGCCCTTGAATTATACATTATACATACAGATGGATCCTCACACAGATGGATCTATGCTGTCTATGGCATTAGTCCTGATCACGGAGTCACAGTGGGTCTGGGTGCAAGGCGGCGTGCATATTCATAGGGAGGCTCACAGAGCTTATCATGGCATTACCGGTGAGTGTAATACCTGCAATCATCCACCAGATGTTGCTTTTTAAAATCACCATTGTGCCTCCGTGTTGTCTCCATTGAAATACAGTACACTATAGCGCACAAACTACTTTACTGTACACTGTATAGGCAATGCTGTATGAGCATATCATTACGCAATAAATAAAAATAGTGTATACAGACGCAAACAAACATGTTAAAGCAACGGTCCATTGATGCTAGGTTTATGTGAGCTATTTAATTTAAAACGGGTTTAAAGCTTAATATCTCTGGTTCTGGGGGTCCAGTTGGCTCAGAACTGGGTTCATATGGAAGGGGAGATGATTAGCTGCCAGGAGGATACCAAGTTTCTGTGACCCCCTGCCATGGGAGTGGATTCCATGCCTCCATCCAGGAAAAGTTTTGTAACACTGGCTCTCAGAAAGAAGCTCTTGCATTGGGCACATTCCTCTCGATACGCCGTACATGCAGGTATTAAGAAAACCTATGAGTTTGTTTCCAGGTCTTACTGGTGTCTGACCCTGAAGCAAGACATCACAGAGTTGATTGCCTCCTGCTCTAAGTGTGCTCAGCATAAGATATCTTTCCAGTCATCTGCCGGGCAACTGATGCCTCTGTCTATTCCCGGTTAACCATGGACTCATTTATCAGTGGACTTTATTACCGATCTCCCCTAGTCTAACAAATTCAATACCATCTGGGAGCAGGGACGTGCAGTCAGGGGAGGCAGGGGAGGCAGTGCCTCCCCTGTCATAATCATTAAAATAATACAAAATAAATACTTATGACACAGATTCTGTGTCATAAGTATATGCATTAGGCTTTATATTATTTTAATGATTCTTAGTGTCTACATATTCTTTATAAATGAGTTTAGGAGGCACCGCTGTCGGTGCCTCCCGCTGTCAGTGTAAAGGGAAGGAAGCGGGGAGGCGGGACAAAGAATTGGGCAGTAAAAGCCCATTATAAAATGCAGCTGAAGCGGCACTTAGTGGAAGTGCCGCTTTGACAGGGGAGTGACAGGGGCGTGCTTTCAACCCATAGCACGCCCCTGTAGCTAAGAGTGACCAGCATCGGCAGCGGTGGAGCGAGAAGCTGCCGGCTGCCCGTCAGCACGGATTCAGCAGAGCGGGAGGGGAGCTGTCCCGGAGCGCAAGTCTCTGTCCCGGTGCTGCAAGGGGTGTGAGGCGCGCCTTCCCCTTGTCCCTCCGCCGCCGTCGTCCGTGAGTCCCGCCGCCGCCGTCCCTACTCAGCCCCAGAGAGCAACAAGGTGTTAATTATTGTCTTGATCAGGCAGAGTGAGACTTGTAACCAGCTAACAGATAATTACACCGCTGGAAGATAGGCTAAATATTGCATCCAGCTAACTTATGGGGTCATTCTGAGTTGATCGCTAGCTGCTGTTGTTCGCAGCACAGCGATCAGGCTAAAAATCTGCATTTCTGTGCATGCGTATGCACGCAATGCACACGCGTGACGTATGGGTACAAAGGACTTTGTCGTTTTGCACAGGTTATAGCAAAGCTTTCAGTCGCACGGCACAATGCAGGAAGATTGACATGAAGTGGGCGTTTCTGGGTGGCAACGACCATTTTTAGGGAGTGCTTTAACAAAACGCAGGCATGTCGGGGAAAATGCAGGCATGGCTGGGCTAACGCCGGGTGGGTGTGTGACGTTAAAAGCCGTCCCACTGTTGTTAGAATCAACGCACATGAAGAATAACTACAGGGCTGTTCTTGTTTTGCACAAAAAAACTTTGCAGGTGCTCTGCTGCACAAGCGTTCGCACTTCTGCAAAGCGAAAATACACTCCCCAGTGGGCGGTGGCAAAGCATTTGCACTGCTGCTAAAAACTGCTAGTGAGCGATCAACTGGGAATGACCCCCATAGTTGTTACAACACTGAGGATGTTGCAAAATAACAAATTTAAATATCTCATAGGAAATTTAATCCGCAAATGCCCCTGTACTGTACAGTACACGAAAAATCCTTTACACAAAAAATGATAACAAATGCTTGATATTGTCTGGATAAGACAGGGTATTGTTTATATCCAGCTGACAAGATTGTTATACAGCTAATCAGTATATTATTATATTCAGCTAACTGTGTTATTAAATACAGCTGAAATGTTACAAAACAACACATTGGCCCTCATTCCGAGTTGTTCGCTCGTAAGATTTTTTCGCAACGGAGCGATTAGTCGCAAACTGCGCATGCGCAACGTTCGCAGTGCGCCTGCGCCAAGTAAATTTGCAAAAAAGTTTGGTATTTTATTCACGGCCTAACGAAGAAATTTCATCATTCTGGTGATCGGAGTGTGATTGACAGGAAGTGGGTGTTTATGGGCGGAAACTGCCAGTTTTATGGGTGTGTGCAAAAAAACGCTGCCGTTTCTGGGAAAAACGCGGGAGTGTCTGAAGAAACGGGGGAGTGTCTGGACGAACGCTGGGTGTGTTTGTGACGTCAAACCAGGAACGAAACTGACTGAACTGATCGCAGTGGCAGAGTAAGTCTCGAGCTACTCAGAAACTGCAAAGAAATTTCTTTTCGCAATTCTGCGATTCTTACGTTCGCAATTCTGCAAAGCTAAGATTCAATCCCAGTAGGCGGCGGCTTAGCGTGTGTAAAGCTGCTAAAAGCAGCTAGTGAGCAAACAACTCGGAATGAGGGCCATTGAAACACGTATCAGTGCAATCAGGTTACTTCATAGTAAACAAACGTTAGCAGTATTAATCATAGGGTTGCCGTCTGGTTCAGACAAAAAAATGTTACAATCAACTGGCTAAATTGTTACAGCTGAAAAGTGTAACAAAATGATAGATATGAACATATCAGAAGGAATTTGGACAGAGAATGCCCCTGTGCTGTATAGTACGCCTATATTAATTAAAGGCATAAACAGAGAGCATACTGTCTGCATCAGAGTAATATTGTATCCAACTGACTGTGTTGTTTAACACAGCTACAAGTGTTACAGAGTAACACATTGAAACATGTAGCAGCATACCTCCCAACATGACCCTCTCCAGGAGGGACACAATGCTCTGCTTCTGGACTTTTCCCTTTCTCTATGATTGCCGGCACCTATGTTGAACAGGTTAATGCACAGGTTCTCAAACTCGGTCCTCAGGACCCCACACAGTGCATGTTTTGCAGGTCTTCTCACAGAATCACAAGTGAAATAATTAGCTCCACCTGTGGGTCTTTTATAATGTGTCAGTGAGTAATTAGTACACCTGTGCACCTGCTGGGTCACCTGCAAAACATGCACTGTGTGGGGTCCTGAGGACCGAGTTTGAGAACCTCTGGGTTAATGGATAAGAAAGGTGTTTCAGCACAGGTGATTGCAATCACAAAATAAGAGGGAAGTCCAGAAGCAGAGCATTCTGTCCCTCCTGGAGAGGGTCATGTTGGGAGGTACAATGTAGGTAACTTCACAACATACTTGCCTACCTGACCCACTCCATGAGGGAGAAAATGCTCTGTTCCTGGACTTTCCTGGTAATGTATGATTGCCATCACCTGTGCTGAGCTAGTTAATTTATAAGAAAGGTGTTTCCACACAGGTGATGGCAATCATATATTACCAGGGAAGTCCAGGAACAGAGCATTTTCTTCATCATGGAGAGGGTCAGGTAGGCAAGTATGACTTCACAATGAACATAGATTTAATCAATGTAAGTCATGAAAAATGCCGTCTGGATCAGGCTGACTAAATTGCTTGAGAGTTTCATCAAGTCACAAGTAAATAGGAATTTAAACAGGGAATATCCCTGTACTGTGTATTGCACGTAATGTACAGAGGTGATTGAACACACACAAATGAATACGTATCAGAAGAAATTTAAACATGGAATATTTCTGTGCTGTGTATTGCACCTTTATCAGTTTAATGCACTAATTGAAAAACATAATCAGATAATAATGTGCAAAGGTGAGTAAACACACATAAAGACCAAATGCAGAATATAGGGATGCACCTATATATAAGTAATTATATGCATGTGGGTGCATAGCATTAATTATGGCAGCACATGCTGATGAATCACATCCTAATATGCAAATAGTATAATAATGCCGGGAGGGTGAGTGAAATGCATTACTGCTCCCTGGCCGGGTGTACGGGGAAACCAGGGTAGGAGCAAGTAAGAGCCGCTGTTGGTCAGAATAGAGGAGGGCGCCTGTAAGGTCCTGCTGCAGGGTGCTGCTGGAAGACAAGTTTCACCCGTCAGGTATTCTTGATCACTTCCTGAGTAGGTACGTCTAGCAGCAGAGCCCACGAGGGAAAAAACACTGATTTTCAAGCAGTAGCTTTGGAGATCCATGCGTCCAATTTGTCTTCGAAGAGTCATTCTCCTGTAAAGGGATGAGATTCCACATTGTGTTTGGAGTCAGCGGGGGAAATTTACTAAGCTCCCGATTTTGACCGAGATGCCGTTTTTTCATCAAAGTGTCATCTCGGTAATTTACTAAACACTAATCACGGCAGAGATGAGGGCATTCGTAATTTTTTGCAAGTCCAAGTAAAAAATTACGAATGAATACACCATCGGTCAAAACGCGGCTGTTTAAGTATGAATCTCGGTCATTTACTAAGAAGTGCAAAGCAAAAAACAAACAAACACTGCCGTGAAAAATTACAACTCATAAAAAAGTGCTAAAAAAAAACAGACCTTTTTTTTTTATTCGTGATTGGATAGGCATGCACGGATCCATGAGATCCGTGCATGTATATCAGTGGGAAGGGGTGGGAAAGTGCTTATTTTTTCAAAAAAAATTGCGTGGGGTCCCCCCTCCTAAGCATAACCAGCCTCGGGCTCTTTGAGCCGATCCTGGTTGCAGAAATATGGGAAAAAAAATGACAGGGGTTCCCCCATATTTAAGCAACCAGCATCGGGCTCTGCGCCTGGTCCTGGTCCCAAAAATACGGGGGACAAAAAGAGTAGGGGTCCCCCGTATTTTTAAAACCAGCACCGGGCTCCACTAGCTGGACAGATAATGCCACAGCCGGGGGTCACTTTTATATAGTGCCCTGCGGCCGTGGCATCAAAAATCCAACTAGTCACTCCTGGCTGGGGTACCCTGGGGGAGTGGGGACCCCTTCAATCAAGGGGTCCCCCCCCCAGCCACCCAAGGGCCAGGGGTGAAGCCCGAGGCTGTCCCCCACCATCCAATGGGCTGCGGATGGGGGGGCTGATAGCCTTTGTTGTAAAAGAAAAGATATTGTTTTTAGTAGCAGTACTACAAGTCCCAGCAAGCCTCCCCCGCATGCTGGTACTTGGAGAACCACAAGTACCAGCATGCGGCTGAAAAACTGGCCCGCTAGTACCTGTAGTACTACTACTAACAAAATACCCAAAAAAAGACAAGACACACACACCGTGAAAGTATAATTTTATTACATACATACACACATACATTGACCTAAAGTGACGTCACCGCTGAGCAGAAAGTTCCCATCATTGGTTACAATGTAGCGCATAGGCGCTACATTGTAACACTGCCGTGTGCTGCCTGTCAGTGAGGACAGGACCACACAGCTGATCAGCAGAGTGCTACAACGTGGCGCTCCCTGATTGGCTGAAGAAACCCACTTAGACAGAAGTCAGAGTGGGTTTCTGGCATTCGTGGAAAGGTGACCCATGTGCAAACATGGGTCCCCTTTCAGTTCGTGGTCGGGACACCGTTTTTTTTTTTTTTTTTCAAGTACGTGGATTACCCCTGGATTTCCCGAGGAGCCTGGACCCCTGGATCTCGTGAGTATAATTTCTTCAACAGGTACCCCTTGGATTCTACTGGAGAAGAGGACCGACCTGCGTGGGAACTTAAGGTAAGTATGTATGTATGTGTGTATGTATGTAATAAAATTATACTTTCACGGTGTGTGTGTCTTGTCTTTTTTTGGGTATTTTTTTAGTAGTAGTACTACAGGTACCAGCGGGCCAGTTTTTCCGCCGCATGCTGGTACTTGTGGTTCTCCAAGTACCAGCATGCGGGGGAGGCTTGCTGGGACTTGTAGTACTGCTACTAAAAACAATATATTTTCTTTTACAACAAAGGCTATCAGCCCCCCCATCCGCAGCCCATTGGATGGGGGGGGACAGCCTCGGGCTTCACCCCTGGCCCTTGGGTGGCTGGGGGGGGGGACCCCTTGATTGAAGGGGTCCCCACTCCCCCAGGGTACCCCGGCCAGGAGTGACTAGTTGGATTTTTGATGCCACGGCCGCAGGGCACTATATAAAAGTGACCCCCGGCTGTGGCATTATCTGTCCAGCTAGTGGAGCCCGGTGCTGGTTTTAAAAATACGGGGGACCCCTACTCTTTTTGTCCCCCGTATTTTTGGGACCAGGACCAGGCGCAGAGCCCGATGCTGGTTGCTTAAATATGGGGGAACCCCTGTCATTTTTTTTCCCATATTTCTGCAACCAGGATCGGCTCAAAGAGCCCGAGGCTGGTTATGCTTAGGAGGGGGGACCCCACGCATTTTTTTTTATTATTTTACAGTGTTTAATTAAAAAAAAAAAAAAAAATAAACCCCAGCACGGATCACACAGATCCGGCCGAGATTGATTGTAAAAAAAGTCGGCAGTGTTTTGCTAATCACTGCCGTAAAAATAGAAAAAAACCCACGAATGACATCGACATCGGAACAAAAGAAAAACCCGAATACGACAGCTTAGTAAATTAGTCGTAATCAATTCAAAAAGTTGCAGTTTTACACTTTCGATGTCATTCGTGATTGAACTTTGACCTGAAACGGGAAAATATGAATCTTAGTAAATTTACCCCAGCGTCGGTAATCCACTGATGCAACCATATGGCTCTGCATGCTGACACAGCCATAGCAGTGGTTCTAGCAATAATACTGCCAATCTCTTTTAGGGAGTCACAGAGGACTCTTGCCGTGTACTGAATGTGTTTTAGGAAAGTTACCGTAGTAACAAGGGTCATGTCACCCGAGAGACCCTCCTGAATTTGAGTAGCCCAGGAGTGAATTGCATGTGTCATCCAGGAACCTGCAATGACCGGTCTTTGAGATACCCCTGCAGCAATGTAGATAGATTTCAGTGTGGTCTCAATCTTCCTATCCCCCAGGTCCTTTACCATAAAGGAGCCCTGAATACCACCTTCTTAGAGACGCGAGAGACTGAAACGTCTACAGCCGGAGATTTTTCCGAGAACTTTCTACCCTCAGGGGCAAAGAGTAATGTACAGGGCTGGCGCTACCATTCGGCAGCTTTAGGCAGCTGCCTATGAGCGATGGCCCCTGGAGGGCGGCACAACACGATGATTACAAAATGCTTTCTTTATTATTCCCTCCGCCTCAGCTCACCCGAGCTCCTCCTCTTCCTTAAGGGTTAAGGAGCAGGGATGTTGTAGCCGCTCAGTTGTTAAAACTGGTGAGTGTAACCCATCGGGTAATAAGCCAGCTCTTTTTATATATGGAGTTTTTAATGTCCTGTAAAAAGACTATAGCATTGACAGACATGAAGTTCCTCTCTCTGCATGCAATCCTGCTGCCCCCCCCACCTCAGTGATAGCACCTTGCTTTGCATATTCCTGACCTGGCCCCCGCTCCATGACAACACTCTGGAACTGATCCCTGCACCCCCTGCCCCACCCACCTTGATCTTGAGGATGATGCCCGCACCCATCCCCCCCTCCGCAAATTACTGGCTCTGCGTGTGTGTCCCCTTGCGGCGAGAATTGCAGACTCAGCATGATGCCTGCACCCATCCCACCCTGCAAATTGTGGGCTTTCATGATGCCTGCACCCACCACCCCACCTTCTGCGGATTGCGGACTTGGCATGATGCCTGCATTCCCCCAGTGAATTGCGGACTTGGGGGGTGTAGGCTCCCGCCGCCCGCATATTACTCCTAGCCCTCTGCTCCATGGACTCAGAGGTTATGCTCCCGCGTGTTACCCCCCCCCCCCCTAACCCCCCACCCCTCGTGATGGGGACTCTTGCAGTTTGGCCGGCCCGCTCCCCTGTTGCCGCAAGGACAGGTTCAGTTCTCGGCGCCCGCATGTTACTCACAGCCAGCCCGCCAGCGACATACTCCCGCAGGTTACCAGCTAACCCCCCCTGCTACGAGTGCAAGCTCCAATGTGTTAAACAACAAATCCCCCCCATCCTGCCGCGAGTGCAGACTCCAGCATGTTACTATCCCTACCCCCGAGATTTCAGACTCTCTCATGTTAACTGACCCCCTGCACCATACCCCCCACCCCCGCATATGTTAGCAGACCCCACCATGATTGCATCCCGCATATTACATCTCAACCCCTCCTGCAATTACACCCCCCCCCCAGCCTGCGATCACATGCCCAGCATATATTCTCCCCCTATGCTACATTTAGTGACGTATCTTGGTGGCATATAGATAATTTACCTGTATGCATATATATATATAGATGAGACGGCATACATCATGTGTATATATCATACATGATGTACTGCATACACACTGTTATATCATGATCTATACACTTTCAACAGTATGTATATAGAGATGAGACTACATCATTCATACATGTATGTAGGTGGTAGGTGGTAGTCTATAGATCATGTGCCTCTGTGTATATGCATATAGATGAGACAGCTTACATCAGGTACATTGTGTATCTGTATGTAGATGGGACTGTATAGATCATGTACCTCTATGTGAGCATTGTACCTTAGGCAGCTGCCTAATGGTGACAAGATGACAATGCTTTAACAAGATGTGTGCTTTGCTTGTGAGGCAGTCGCTCCATGATCTCCCATGTTGAATCTGCCAGGCCAGGGCTGGAGCAGCATGTTCGGTGCCTGTCTGCCCCTCCTGCTCTTTCAAAGCTAGCTTAAATAAATCATCTAATTATTTAGAATCAGGAAATGTGACAGTCAGTTTGTTTTGAGGGAGAAAAAACGATTGCTGATTTGCTGCGTCCTCTATGGGGAGCTTTAGCACATCCCTTATAGCTAAAATGAGGGGTTCAATACCCTGTGTAGGAGTGTAATCCCCACTGATGGGATCCACATAATCCCCATCATCCTGTATATCATCATCAGTATCTAATAGAAGAGCAGGTAAAGCACATTTTTGCGCTCCTGAATTAGACAGGGGGGATGGGGACATCAGCCCTGGCAGCTAGATCTGATACTGCTTTTTTCAGTTCTTGTGTTTTGTTGGCATTTGCAGTGAGCTGAGATGACATATCAGACATCATTGATAGCCCCCAACCAGGTGGGCTCGTGACTCTCCCCCACATTTTCCTCAGCATTTTGTGAGGACTGACTACACTGCTCACATGATATGGAACCAGATGAAAGAGGGGATAATCTGGCATTACATACACTGCATAACTTTTGTTTTACCATAATGAAAACACACAATACACATACAACACAGTCTGATTACAATGCAAGCGTGCCCTATTGCATATAAGAGGAGACGCAGATGAAGTGGGGACACCAGCACACCCAACGCTGCAGAGACCCAGAGAGGCCATCAGCGTTTTGACATAACAGTGAGAACTGCTTATACAATGTAATTCACTCAGCGGAATAATATCTGTGCACAATTAGTGGCTCTCCCTCTAATCAACACAATGTACCAGTGATACAGCGTGTGACAGTCTGGAGGAGCTGTGTGAGGCTGCTGCTGCTTATTCAGAGGAAGGTGCCAAAATGCTTCTGAGCCCACTACCTATATATATTTATACTGGCCCTGTCTCCTAACCATGCTGTACCTCACATGAATGTTTAGTTCAGTCAGTGATAGCCAGTCTCACGCAGGGGCTATAGCGGGTCCCCCCCAGGAGGGACACATATGCCTCACCCGCGCTTCTGCTACACCAAGAACTGGGAAACCCCCTAGTGGGGTCCCCAGTGTGTACTCACCACTGGCGTTCACCTTCAGGTGTGCGGCGTACTGTGGTTGCGACAGCCAAGGCGCAGTGCCCCGCTGAACAAACAACCCCTCAGGATGCTGGTCCTGCAGCGGGGAAGCAGCTCTGCACCTCACGAGGCCGGTGACCGTCCCCTCCCCTAACTCCCACGGCGTAGGTATGCTGTAGCCCAAACAGCATAACGAAATTAACAAAAGTTTAAAATCAAATGAATAAAAAACTCTGGAGCTAGCAGAGTGTGCATCCTCTCCTGAGGGCACTTTTTATTAAACTCCCTGTGGGAGGGGACATAGAGGGGAGGACCCAGCACATACAATGGAAGAAATGTAAAGTGCATTGGCTCCTTTGGACCCCATCTATACCCATCGTACTAATGTGTCCCCAATATCCCTTACGGATGCTAGAGAAAAGACAGTTTGTCCATCAAGTTTAACTTATTTGTGGTCACCTACGCTCTATTATTTTTAGTACTAATTTTGTCTGTTGCTAATGTCGGTCGTTGTGTTTCTTCTTTTTTTTTTAAACTATAGTGCATGACTATGCACCATAATCCTGTATATCCTTATCCATTAGGAATTTATCTAGACTGTTCTTAAAAGTGTTGACTGAGTCCACCGTTACTACTCTCTAAGGCAGGGAATTCCAAACACGTACTGTACTCACTGTGAAAAAAACTTTTTGCCTCTGTGTATGAAATCTCCTCTCCTGTAACCTAAGCGGGTGACCACGTGTCCTCTGTGTTGATCTTACCAAAAACAGATCCCCCGCAAACTCTGTGTATTGTCCCTTTACATATAAATAAAATGTTGATCATGTCCCCTCGTAGTCTCCTCTTTTACAGTCTAAACATGCCTAGCCTTGCAAACCTTTCCTCATATTCCAGCGTCTCCATCCCCTTAATTAGTTTGGTCACCCGCCTCTGAACCTTTTGTAGTTCCAAGATATCATTTTTGTATTATGGTGCCCAAAATTGTTCAAAGTATTCAAGATGTGGCCTCACTAGTGATTTATATAATGGGAGTATAACACTTTCATCACTTGCATCAATTCCCCGCTTTATGCATGCTAATACCTTGTTAGTCTTCTTTGCTGCAATACTACTTTGGGTACTGCTGCTTAGTTTGCTATCTATGTAAACACCTAAGTCTTTTTCCAGTACAAAATCCCCTAATTTAACCTCATTTAATATGTAGGTGTTATTTTTGTTCTTGCTACCAAAGTGCATTACCTTACACTTGTCTGTTTTGAAGCTCATTCTCCATTTTGCTGCTTATGCTTCCAGTTTAACTAAGTCGTTCTGAAGAGACTCAGCATCCCCCTCTGTATTTATAACCTTACACAATTTGGTATTGTCTGCAAAAATTGACACCATGCTCTCTAGATCTACTGCTAGATCATTAATGAAAATATTGAACAATAGTGGTCCAAGTACAGACCCTTGTGGCACACTACTTAGTACTTCAGTACAATTTGAAAAAGTTCCATTTACTACAGCGTGCTGCTTCCTATTATGTAACCAATTTCTGACCCAAGTGCATATTTTGCTCCCTAGCCCTAGTTCTTGTAACTTATAGGTAAGTCTCATGTGCGGTACTGTGTCGAAAGCTTTAGCAAAGTCTAAAAAGATTACATCCACCACCTTACCCTAACACAGGTTTGCACTAACTGTTTCATAAAAGCCAAGCAAGTTTGTTTGACGTGATCTATCCTTCACAAATCCATGTTGGTTCCTATTTATTGTCTTCAAGGAACTTTTCTATATACTATCCTTTAGAATACCTTCCAGTACTTTCCCCACTATGGATGTAAAACAAACTCGTCTATAATTACCTGGTTCAGCTTTACTTCCCTTTTTGAATATCGGCACAACTTCCACTATACGCCAGTCTTTGGGAACCATGCCTGATGTAAGTGAGTCATTGAAGGTCAAAAATAGCGGTCTTGCTTGTTCAGCGTGAAGCTCCATGAGAACCCTTGGGTGAATTCTGTCGGGACCAGGTGACTTATTAATCTTTTTTTTTTTTTAACCGGTCACAGACTACCTCCTCACTTAAACAAGCACTTTGCAGTAAGACATTATCTTTGTTGAGATTGTGTGTTAATCCCTTCATCTGGTCCTCTCTTGTAATTTAATAAATCCATTATGTCATTATTGTGTTTGATTAAGACTCCCAGCTTGTCCTTTAAAGGGCCTATACTCTACTTCTTTAACATTTTGCTGTTGATATATTTAAAAAAAAATTGGGGGTTTGATTTGCTTTCCTTTGCTACTAGCTTTTCAGTTTCTACTTTAGCAGCTCTTATTTCTTTTTTGCATATTTTATTACAATCATTATAGTGTGGAATGACACCGCATTCCCATCTGATTTTTTTTTTTAATGCTTGCCCATAAGTTCCTTAATCTTTTTGTTAAGCCACATTGGTTTGGAATTTTTAATCCTTTGTTTGCTGCCCATGGGAATAAATTTGCAAGAAATATTATCGAGCAGTGATTTTAATACCTCACATTTCTCTGTAGTATTTTTTCCTCGAAACAAAATTTCCCATTTAATTTCTCTTAAAGCTTCCCTCATCATGTCAAAGTTGGCTTTGCTAAAGTTTAGAGTCCTAGTTGAGCAAATATAAGACTGCTTCTGAAAACTGATATTGAATGTGACCATATTGTGGTCACTGTTTCCCATGGGCTCCCCTACTATAAAATTTGATATAAATTCCTCATTGTTAGTTAATACCACATCTAAGATTGCATTGTACCTAGTTGGTTCCTCGATTAGATGAAGTAAGTAGTTATCATTTAGTGTGTTTAAAAAAATGAATCGTTTGTCCAATTTATCTTCAGATAGTTAAAATCTCCCATCACTATTACGTCTCCTACTCCTGCTGCTTTATTTATTTGCTGCAGTAACATTTCCACATCAGACACATTAATACCAGGCGGCTTGTAGCATAGCCCCAATACTATCTTTTTTGTTCCCTTTTGCCAGCATGCAATTTCTACCCATAACATCTCAACAGTATTTATAGTCCCCTCATAAATATCTTCCCGTATAACAGGTTTTAAAAATGGCTTTACGTAAAGACATACCCCTCCACCCTGTTTATTTAATCTGTCTCTCCTGAACAGCGTTTAACCCTCTAGATGTACTGTCCAATCATGAGATTCGTCCAAGTTTCAGTAATGCCTATAATATACAGTTTGATTGCTGCAAGGACTTGTAGTTCCCCCTTTTTACCTGTAAGGCTTCTAGCATTTACATACATACAATTAAGATAAGTATTTCCCCTTGTGCTAGGGACATCATTTCTATATGCAGTAATGATGACCCATAATTGTTGTTAGTGTTTTGACATTAACTTTGGTAATATCCTTGTTAGTACCCATGTTAATACCCTTGCCCTTGCCAGCTGCTCTTTCCCTCCCACCTTCTCCAACCCCATTTAGTTCTACATATCTTCATCTCAAGATGACTGGGTTCATCTTCATCCGTGGGCTGAATTTTGTCACAACAACCAGCATCACTCTTCATCTTCATCCACGCCTTTTCATGCCAACTATGGGTTCCATCACAAAATCCCTGAATTCCAGCAGCTTCCAGCAATGTCAGTACCTGCTGTTGATCTCACTCTGCGACAGTTCGCCAGAACTTGGAAGAATATCTGTTCAGCTCTTTTAAAAGCATCCGCCAGGTACAAAATATTCTCTGACAAGAAGCATAAAGCAGTTCCTGCTCTCAAACCAGGGGATTGAGTTTGGCTCCCTATGAAAAATCTGAGAATGTGAAGTTTGCGCCCTGATATATCAGGCATTTTTAAATTGAGCAAGTCGTCAACCCTGTGGCCTACAAACTCAAGTTGCCTCCATTTTTGAAAATTCCCAGGACATTCCATATTTCACTCCTCAAGCCGGTGGTCCTGAATCAATTTCATTCAGCACTTCCCAAAGCACCCAAGGTCCAGACTCAACGTGGCATAGAGTATGAAGTGGCAAAGATTCTGGACTCACGCTTTCGGTATGGTCATCTCCAATATCTGATCGATTGGAAAGGTTACGGGACAGAAGAACAATCCTGGATGAATGCTTCCGATGTCCATGCCAGTGGCGTAACTACTGCCCCCGCAGCCCTCGCGGTGGCTTGGGGGCACAGGGCTGTGGGGGCGCCACTGATTTAGCGCAGATTGACATGCGGACGAGCGTCCGCATGTCAATCTGCGGTCTCCTTCCCTCCGCTGCTGTAAGGAGGGACTCGGAGGGCACAGCGCGCGCCTCTCCTGTGTCCCTCCTGCGTCTCCGGCGGGTCTAATAAATGAAGTGGCATTCGTGAGCTCTGATTGGCTCACGAACCGGCACTTCCTTTAACAGACCCGCTGGAGACGCAGGAGGGACACAGGAGAGGCACGCGCTGTGCCCTCCGTGTCCCTCCATCACAAAATGGGGGGAGCAATGGGGGAGCATATGCGGCACAGGTGGAGGGGGACTTATGTGGCACTGAGGGGGCATATGTGGCACTGGGGAGGGGTATATGTGTACCTGGCACATGGGGGGGAAGGGGGCTGTATTTGGCACTGGGGGCATGTGAGTACCTGGCACTGTGGGGGAGTATCTGGCACTGGGGGAATTTTTTGGCTTGGGGGAGAAAAATTTCTAGTTATGTCACTGGTCAATGCTCTAAGGTTGGTTCATGCTTTCCACACAAAGTTTCCCCGTAAGCCTAAGAGGTGTCCTGGTGCCACCCCTAAAGGGGGGTTTGTCATGATCTGGGTAACTAAGCACAATTACTTACCATCCAAGTGCTTTCTCAGACTGTCCTTGCGCTCCAAGCCTGCATTTCACCTGCGCTGTCTGCATGCAGCGCACTGCACGGCATCTCCACAGTCTCTCCTCAGTGATCCCGGTGACGCTATGACAGCTACCCAGCATGCCCCTCCTGTCCTTGTGTAAGGTGTCTCTTGCTCTCCATGGCCTCTGCCTCCATTACTGTAAGTCTCAGCATGCTGTTTACAAACAGACTTTTTCCTCCAGATCCAAACATGGGTTCAGCCATGTCTGGGTTAATCACATGACTTTCCAAAGCCAATCCACTGCACACAGTATTCTTTCTGATTGCTTAGCTAATCCCTGCCTCCCAGCAAGTATAAGAATCCTGAACCAAGGCTTCCTGTTGTCAGTGCTATTGTTGTCTAACCCATTGTTGGATGTCTCTGCATTCTGTGGTTGTTCCTGCTTGCTGTCTTCAGGTATTCCAGTTCTTGTGACCTTGCTCTACTTAAAGAGACCTGCACCAGTTTTCATCCTGCGGTGCCGCCTGACATTGTCTACAGTTACTAGCGGTGTTCCCACAATGTCTATAGTTACCAGAAGTGTTCCCACATTGCCTCCAGTTACCATCGGTGTCTCAACAATGACCTCTGCTACCCTTGGTGTCCCCATCGAGTTCTTATCATATGTGCCAGTTTCACTGAGCATCCTCGGCAGTACTCCTGCTCTCAGCCTACCTTGGTGCTCTGCCATCGGCTCCCACTTCTATTGTGTCATCTTCTGGTCAGTATCGGTTTAACTCCTCAGTGCAGTGGTTAGCTGTTTACATCTAAGGACTATACTATCACAGTTTCTTCCAAGACTGTGCCATATTGATATCGTACTATACCAAAGAGCATATTTGCTACTACCGTATTTGCGGAACCGTGCTGCTATGATAACACTGTGAATTTTAACTGCTGAGTATTGAGCCTTTAATCAACTGCCATTGTGATAATCTAAACTGTGTGCATAATAAAGAACTTAAATTTTTACTCCTTTGTTGTTTTGGTCACACCTTCGGGCTCCTGTGCTAAGGGTACCCTGTATGTCTAGGAATCCCATTCTGCCACCCAGGTTTACTTACACGTCAGTCCCTATGCCTGAGGCTTCCCCAGTTCAGCCTCAACCCTCAGGCATGACAGTTACCTTATACTGCACAGGACTATACTGAATTTTCTATAGTGCATTGCTGTTATTAATCTGGAACATTATCATGCATGGACTAGCAGTATTTTCCATATATATTTATCAAGAGGCCCAGACCATGCACTCTCTAATGGTTAGGCAAACCAATGTGGGGGCTGACCACACCCCCTCTGCAGACTGGCCCCACACCTAAGCATGGGCCCCTACTACAGCATTTCCCCGTTGGGTCCTTTATGCCCCTGTGCCCCCACTAACAGAAGCACATTTTCTGCCCAATATGATCTAGCCACTTTCTCACCACAAGATGCCATTAACCCTAGTAGTGGAAAGGAGCTAGCCAGCTCTCAATAGGCAGGTGTTAAAGGGACAGCTGTGCAGGCAGGTAGATTGATAAGACTTAAGGAGCTAGTGCCGTGTGTCATTCTTGTACTGTGTAATATTTCTGTATTGTATCTATAGAGTAAATTTATAAGCATTACTTGTAGGTTACAGGTTGCTACCGTATGTTAGGTCAGTAAGTAGAGGGATTTGGTTGTTGTTATTATGGTAGCAGTGGTTTTCTTGTCATATTTACAGGGATTTTTGAGAGCATGGATTGGAGAAGTTTAGCCATGGTAAGAACCTATTTGTTTTTTCCTTTCTATCTTTTTTCCTTCTAGTAGGACAGTGGGCCGTTCAACCATGGTGCAAGGTCAAGTCTTCATCTTGTGTATGAGTACCCAATGGGTGAAATTTGAAATCTGAGGTCAAAAGTGCCAGTCTGCTACCCATATGGCCTGAAGGTGAGAAGGTGCAAAGCCAGTTAGGCCACAAGACTACTCATGCACAGCAGCAGGCAACCCTCATAATGCCCCTCTTACAGATGTTTTGGTTGTTTACAAGAGACATACACATGATTTTTTTGGGGGAAAAATAGCTGGTATTCTAGAAGTGTTAAAAAATGATGTCTCTGCAGGTGCTGATATTGCAGATGACTCAAACTACTGTATGAACAGCCCAGTTACTTAAACAGTGGTTATTGAAAGGTAGCAAATAAAGCCTTAATCACTCTGAAATCTACACTGCTGATGCTGGAACAGCTTCATATCAGATAGTAACCAGATAGCAACCAGATATTTAATAGAAGCTATGATTGTATGCTGATTGCAGGTATTGGGGCAGGATGCTGGAGCAGCTTAATGCAGGAAATGACTAGAGTTTCCCAGAGTACAGTGGGAGAGTTCTGTCTCCCATCCAGTGCTGTAACTAGACATTTTAGTGCTGTGTGCAAGAAACAGCATCGGCGCTCCCCCCTCCCCCCCCCCCCTTATACAATACAGGGCCAGTGCGCACCCTAGGTGTGCACAAAAAATGTAGGGCGTGGCTTCATGGGGAAGGGGCATGGCCACAGAGCTACCTTTTACACATTACAGCAGGTAGAGTCCCCTTATACACATTACGGTAGCCGGCAGGCAGATCTCCCTTTTACACATCATGGCAGGCAGAGTCCCCCTTTTATATATTATGCAGATAGAGTCCCCTTAGACACAGTACAGCAGGTAAAGTCCCCTTTCACACACTAGGCAGCAGAGTCCCCCTTTTTTACACATTATGGCAGTAGAGTCCCTCTTTTTTACACATTATGGCAGCAAAGCCCTATAAATAAATCTATCTATCTATCTATCTATCTATCTATCTATCTATCTATCTATCTATCTATCTATCTATCTATCTATCTATCTATCTATCTATCCTTGTGTGTGTGTGTGTGTGTGTATATATATATATATATATATATATGTGTATATATAGATATGTGTATATACTGTGTATATGTGTGTGTATATATATATATATATATATATATATATGTGTATATATTGTATATATATATATATATATGTGTGTATATATATACGTTGCAATGTAGCTTGGCACTCCGGACTCACAAAAGTTCAAATTAGGGGTGCCCTCCTAATCAAATGCATAATTACCAATGTCTTTACTTGAAAGAACGAGGCGGCACTCCCAAATATTTCAAAAAAGCGTGATGTATTCAATCAAAACAGCATCATAATGTCAACGTTTCAAAGCCTGCAGGCTTTTTCATCAGGACGTGAACAGTGCATAGAAAGAAGCATATATATATATATACATACAGTATATATAACTGTGGGCCAGACATAAGTTATGATGGAGGAGGGGCTCACCACAGCCAGTCCCTGTGTCTATATGGACAGTGGGGATGGGGTCTGCGGGCTTCTGTTGGGCTTTGTATGTCCCCCACAGACTCATGTCTGGCGCCAGCAGGAGGCTGGGCAATAGCATTGCTGGGCTGGCTGGGCTCCATAGAGTGCATTGCGATGGGGACAGGGAGAAGTGCCCGGCGCAGCAAAGGTTCCCCGTCATGCTTGGCACCACAGGGAGGGACCGGACCAAGTGACTGGGTAAGGGAGTGGGAGCCGGAGAGGTGGTGGGAAAGGTTGGTGCGGCCAGCCATTTTTTTTTGTGTTGACAGGCAACTTTAAAAAATATAAAAAGGCACTGTCCCTAATCCACGGGGCCCTCTGTCCTTGGGGACCTATACGTTTATCCCCATTAACACCCCCTCCCTGTCACTGGGGCCTGCTCCTCGCAGGTCTTAGGAGTCCGGACAGAGGGAGGGGGCGGAGCGTGCAGGCGTACTTTGGGTCCATATCTTATTATACACTGTATGTATTAAAATAAAAAAAAATAGCAAAAGAGATTTGAATGTTCCAGTGGCACAGAGGCAGTATTATACTTAAACTTACTAACTGACCTTTCATACTTAAGTAGCCAGACAATATACACATTAAGAGCATCTATGATAATTTATGTTCTGAGAGTGTTGAAATGTATCTTAACTTTAAGGAAACTAGGTATTTCTTGTGGGGTAACTGTAAGAAAGCATACCCGCTGTGCATATATCTTATGCACTGGGAGCCTAATTCAGATCTGATCACTGGGCAGCGATTTTTGCTGTCCTGCGATCAGAGAGTCACCGCCTACAGGGGGAGGGTATTTGAGCTTTGCAAGTGTGTGAACTCATGTGTAGAATAGCTGCACAAACTGATTTTGTGCAGTCTCTGAGCAGCCCAGGACTTACTCAGCTGCTGTGATCACTTCAGCCTGTCCGGGACCAGATTTGACGTCAGACACGCTCCCTGAAAATGCTGCCACCCACAAACGCCCTCTTTCTGTCAATCTCCTTGCGATCGCCCATGCGATTGCTTTTTTTTGCACTGTCCCTTCACTATGCACCAATGTCCGGTGCAGTTGCCCGACGCGCCTGCGAATTGTGGTGCATATGCATGCGCAGTTTGGACCTGATCACAAGCTGTGAGAAAACGCAGCCTAGAGATCAGTTATGAATAACCCCCAAGGTTCCAGGGAGGTCTGCCCTGCATTCTAATGTGTTGCTGCACATGTGACTACAGCAAGACTGTGGGGTCTATTCATAAAGCAATGAAATGAGTGGAGAAGTGTGCCATTGGTGAAGCTATCTATGGCAACCAATCAGCTGCTCTAAATAGTTTTATAGTATGCATGGGCAACTTCTCCACTGGCTCACTTCTCCTTTCTTTTCACTGCTTGATGACTAGACCTCTATGTGACAACGGACATGATGTATACAAAAGCCTCCCACTGTGCTCCAAGGGCTCCCAGTGATTACCTGCATGAAGCTCTTCCAGCATCCTGCACCTATACCTGCAATTAGCATACACTCACCGTCTGGTGAGCTGTATAGAACCCCACTATGCTGAAACTTTGACCCATAAGAACCAGTGTGTATACAACAGTGACTATTAGAGATGAGCGGGTTCGGATCCCCCGAACTTCATGCTCCGAGTCCGGATCAGAGTCCGGCTGGGGTTTTCCCACCAGATTCGGAAACCAGAACGAGGCAAAACGTCATCATCCTGCTGTTGAAATCTCGTGAGATCTGGACTTTGTATATTTTGCGCCTCCCGCCCCGCCATCTTCACTCCAGTCCTGGAGAGTGTAGCGAGAGGACATGTCTCCTCAGTGTCTGTACGGGAAAGTGGCATGGCCTGTGGGGTGGCAACCTGCTCTTTTGTATCATTCCGGTGGTGCTGACTTGTGCTGCATGAGCCCAGTGGTGGTGTTTTGAGCTGCATCAGTCCAGTCACAGTGGTGGTGTCCTGTGCTGCCATAAGTCCAGTGCTGCTGTATAAGTCCTGTCCACTGGTGCTGTCTTGGTCTGCATCAGTCCAGTGGTGGTGTCCTGTGCTGCCATAAGTCCAGTGCTGCTATATAAGTCCAGTCCAGTGGTGCTGTCTTGTGCTGCATCAGTCCAGTGGTGGTGTCCTGTGCTGCCAGAAGTCCAGTGGTGCTGTCTTGTGCTGCATCAGTCCAGTGGTGGTGTCCTGTGCTGTCATAAGTCCAGTGGTGGTGTCCTGTGCTGGCATAAGTCCAGTGGTTCTGCTGTATAAGTCCAGTCTAGTGGTGCTGCCATATAAGTCCAGTCCAGTGGTGCTGCCATATAAGTCCAGCGGTACAGCTGTAATAAGTCCAGCGGTACTGCCGTATAAGTCCAGGGATACTGTCGAATAAGTCCAGCGGTACTGCCGTATAACTCCAGCGGTACTGCCGTATAAATCCAGTGGTGCTTTCCTGTGCTGTATATTATTTACTCCAAATAAAGGGGTTATTAATATTTAATCCAAATAATCTTTACAGGGTTTGCCTTGTGTGGTGTAGGTGTACGCTCTCCTGTGCTGCATATTATTATAATAACTCCAAATAAAAGGGTTATTATTATCCAAATAATTTTTACAGGGTTTGGCCTGTGTGGTGTAGGGGTATGCTCTCCTACGCTGCATATTATTATAATAACTCCAAATAAAAGGGTTATTATCCAAATAATTTTTACAGGCTTTGCCGTGTGTGTGGTTTAGGGGTACACTCTTCTGTGCTGCATATTATTATAATTACTCCAAATAAAAGGGTTATTATCCAAATAATTTTTGACAGGGTGTGCCCTGTGTGGTGTAGGGGTACGCTCTCCTGTGCCATTATATAACTCCAGAAAGATAATGGAGAACAAAAATTTGGAGGATTAAATAGGGAACGATCAAGAACCACTTCCTCCTAGTGCTTAAGATGCTTACACTAGTCATGACATAGATGATGAAATGCCATCAACGTCGTCTGCCAAGGCCGATGCCCAATGTCATAGTAGAGGGCATGTAAAATCCAAAAAGCCAAAGTTCAGTAAAATGAACCAAAAAAATAAATTTAAATCGTCCGAGGAGAAACGTAAACTTGCCAATATGCCATTTACAACATGGAGTGGCAAGGAACGGCTAAGGCCCTGGCCTATGTTCATGACTAGTTGTTCAGCTTCACATGACAATGGAAGTCTTCATTCTCCCGTTGGAAAAATTAAAAGAGTTAAGCTGGCAAAAGCACAGCAAAGAACTGTGCATTCTAAGATGATATCACAAATCCCCAAGGAGAGTCCAAGTATGTCAGCGGTTGTGATGCCTGACATTACCAACACTGGACGGGAAGAGGTGGCTCCTTCAACCATTTGCACGCCCTCTGCATGCACTGGAAGGAGCACCCACAGTCCAGTTTTTGATATTCAAATTGAAGATGTCACTGTTGAAGTACACCAGGATGAGGATAAGGGTTTTGCTGGCGCTGAGGATGAAGTTGACAAGGAAGATTCTGATTGTGATGTGGTTTGTTTAAATGAGGCACCTGGGGGGACAGTTGTTGTCCATGGGATGAATGAGCCCATTGTCATGCCTGGGGAAAATACCAAAAAAAGCCACCTCTTCGGTGTGGAATTATTTCTCCACAAATCCGGACAACAGGTGTCAAGCCATCTGTTGCCTTTGTCAATCCATAATAAATAGGTGTAAGGACGTTAACCATCTTGGAACATCCTCCCTTATACGTCACCTGCTATGCATTCATCATAAGTTATTGTCAGGTTCAGAAACTTTGGGTAATAGTGTAAGCAGTCCATTGACACCTAAATGATGTGGTTTTGTTTGTTTGAATATTATTTCTCTGTGAGGATGAGAATGTAAACACTGAAGGGGGGGGGGGGGGGGTTCTGAGGATGAGGACGTCATCTTGCCACTGTAGAGCCAGTTTGTGCAAGGAGAGATTAATTGCTTCTTTTTTGGTGGTACCACTGGATTTATACGGCAGTGCCACTGGACTTATACTGCATTATTACTGGAATTATACAGCAGTATCACTGGAATTATACGGCAGTATCACTTAAATTATATGCAGTACCACTGGATTTACACGGCAGTACCACTGGACTGGATTTATACGGCAGTACCACTGGAATTATCCGGAAGTATCACTTGATTTATGCGGCAGTGCCACTGGACTTATACGGCAGTACCACTGGACATATATGGCAGTATCACTAGAATTATATGGCAGTACCACTGGACATATACAGCAGTATCACTGGACTTATACGGCAGTATCACTGGACTGGATTTATACGCCAGTACCACTGGATTTATACGGCAGTACCACTGGACTTATACAGCAGTACCACTGGACATATACTGCAGTATCATTGGAATTATACAGCAGTATCACTGGAATTATACGACAGTACCACTTGAATTATATGCAGTACCACTGGATTTTTACAGCAGTACCACTGGACTGGATTTATACAGCAGTATCACTGGACATATATGCCAGTACCACTGGAATTATATGAAAGTATCACTGGAATTATATGGCAGTACCACTGGACTTATACGGCAGTGCCACTGGACAGGATTTATATGGCAGTATCACTGGACTTATACGCCAATACCACTGTACTTATACACCATTACCACTGGAATTATACGGCAGTATCACTGGACTTATACGGCAGTATCACTTGAATTATACGTCAGTATCATTGGAATAATATGGCAATACCGCTGGACATATACGGCAGTATCACTGGAATTATATGGCAGTACCACTGGACATGTACGACAGTATCACTGGAATTATATGGCAGCACCACGGGACATATACGTCACTATCACTGGAATCATACGGCAGTATCACTGGACTGGATTTATACACCAGTACCACTGGATTTATCCGGCAGTACCACTGGACTTATACGTCAGTATCTCTGGAATTATATGGCAGTACCACTGGACATATATGGCAGTATCACTGGACTTATACAGCAGTATCACTGGATTATATATATACACCAGTACCACTGGATTTACATGCCAGTACCACTGGACATATACGGCAGTATCACTGGAATTATATGGCAGTATCACTGGACTGGATTTATACACCAGTACCACTGGATTTATCCGGCAGTACCACTGGACTTATACGTCAGTATCTCTGGAATTATATGGCAGTACCACTGGACATATATGGCAGTATCACTGGACTTATACAGCAGTATCACTGGACTATATATATACACCAGTACCACTGGATTTACATGCCAGTACCACTGGACATATACGGCAGTATCACTGGAATTATATGGCAGTACCACTGGACATATACGGCAGTATCACTGGACTTATACATCAGTATCACTGGATTGGATTTATTTGCCAGTACCACTGTATTTTTATGGCAGTACCACTGCATTTATACAGCAGTACCACAGGACATATACTGCAGTACTACTGAAATTATACAGCAGTATCACTGGAATTATACGGCAGTTCCACTTGAATTATATGCAGTACCACTGGATTTATACGGCAGTACCACTAGACTGGATTTACAGTATATGGCAGTATCACTGGACTTATACGCCAGTACCACTGGAATTATAGGGAAGTATCACTGGATTTATACGGCAGTATCACTGGAACTATACATCAGTATCACTGGCATTATAAGGCAGTACCACTGGACATATATGGCAGAACCACTGGACTTATATGGCAGTATCACTGGACTGGATTTCTACGGCAGTACCACTGGACTTACACGGCAGTATCACTGGACATATTCAACAGTAACACTGGACTGGATTTATATGGCTGTACCACTAGATGTATATGGCAGTACTACTGGATTTATATGGCAGTATCTCTGTACATTTTCAGCAGTATTACTGGACTGGATTTATACACCAGTACCACTGGATTTATACGCCAGTACCACTGGACTTATTTGGTAGTACCACTGGACATATACGGCAGTATTACTGAAATTATATGGCAGTACCACTGGACATAGACGGCAGTATCACTGGACTTATATGGCAATACCACTTGACTGGAATTATATGCCAGTACCACTGGATTTATACACCAGTACCACTGGACATATATGGCAGTATCACTGGAATTATATGGCAGTACCACTGGACTTATATGTCAGTATCTCTGGAATTATATGGCAGTACCACTGGACATATATGGCAGTATCAATGGACTTATACAGCAGTATCACTGCACTATATATATACCAGTACCACTGGATTTACACGCCAGTACTACTGGACATATACGGCAGTATCACTGGAATTATATGGCAGTACCACTGGACATATACAGCAGTATCACTGGATTTATACATCAGTATCACTGGATTTGATTTATATGCCAGTACCACTGTATTTTTACGGCAGTACCACTGCATTTATACGGCAGTACCACTGGACATATACTGCAGTACTACTGGAATTATACAGCAGTGTCACTGGAATTATACGGCAGTTCCACTTGAATTATATGCAGTACCACTGGATTTATATGGCAGTACCACTGGACTGGATTTATATGGCAGTATCACTGGACTTATACGCCAGTACCACTGGAATTATACGAAAGTATCACTGGATTTATATAGCAGTACCACTGCACTTTTACGGCAGTACCACTTTACTGGATTTATAAGCAGTATCACAGGAATTATACGGTAGTACCACTGGATTTATACGGCAGTACCACTGGACTGGATTTATATGGCAGTATCACTGGACTTATACGCCAGTACCACTGGAATTATACGGAAGTATCACTGGATTTATACAGCAGTACCACTGGACTTATACGGCAGTACCACTGGACTGGATTTATAATCAGTATCACAGGAATTATACAGTAGTATCACTGTAATTATACGGCAGTACCACTGGACTTACATGGCAGTACAACTGTACTGGATTTAAATGGCAGTATCACTGGATTTATATGCCAGTACCACTGTACTTATACACCATTACTGCTGGAATTATATGGCAGTATCACTGGAATTATACAGCAGCATCACTTGAATTATATGTCAGTATCACTGGCATTATATGGCAGTACCACTGGACATATATGGCAGTACCACTGGACATATACGGCAGAACCACTGGACTTATATGGCAGTATCACTAGACTGGATTTATATGGCAGTACCACTGGACTTACACGGCAGTATCACTGGACATATACAACAGTATCACTGGACTGGATTTATATGGCTGTACCACTAGATTTATATGGCAGTACTACTGGATTTATAGGGCAGTATCTCTGTACATTTACAGCAGTATTACTGGACTGGATTTATACACCAGTACCACTGGACTTATTCGGTAGTACCACTGGACATATATGGCAGTATTACTGGAATTATATGGCAATACCACTGGACATAGATGGCAGTATCACTGGATTTATATGGCAATACCACTGGACTGGAATTATACGCCAGTACCACTGGATTTATACACCAGTACCACTGGACATATATGGCAGTATCACTGGAATTATATGGCAGTATCATGGGACATATATGGCAGTATCACTGGACTTATATTGCAGTATCACTGGACTTGATTTATAAGCCAGTACGAATGGATTTATACGGCAGTACCACTGGACTTATACGGCAGTACCACTGGATATATACGGCAGTTTCACTGGAATTATATGGCAGTACCACTGGACATATACAGCAGTTTCACTGTAATTATATGCAGTATCACTGGACTTTTATGTCACTATCACTGGACAGGATTTATACGCCAGTACCACTGGATTTATACAGCAGTACCGCTGGATTTATATGACAGTACCACTGGACATATACTGCAGTATCACTGGAATTATACAGCATTACCACTGGACTTATACGGCAGTGCCACTGGACTTGATTTATACGGCAGTATTACTGGACTTATACATTAGTACCACTGGAATTATATGGCAGTATCACTGGAATTATACAGCACTACCACTGGACTTTTATGGCATTACCACTGAACTGGATTAATACGGCAGTATCACTGGAATTATATGGCAGTATCACAGGAATAATACGGCACAACCACTGGACTTGATTTATACGGCAGTAATACTGGACGTATACACCAGTACCACTGGAATTATACGGCAGTATCACTGGAAATATAAAGCAGTATCACTGGAATTATATTATACGGCAGTACCACTGGACTGGATTTATAAGGCAGTATCACTGGACTTATATACAGCAGTACCACTGGACTGGATTTTTACGGCAGTACCACTGGACTTATACGGCAGTATCACTGGACTGGATTTATACGCCAGTACCACTGGATTTTTATGGCAGTACCCCTGGACATATACGGCAGTATCACTGGAATTATATGTCAGTACCACTGGACATATACGGCATTATCACTGGACTTATACGGCAGTAATGCTGGACATATATGGCAGTACTACTGGGTTATACAGCAGCACAGGGACACCACTACTGAAATGATGCAGGACAACACAGCACCACTGCAATGGACTGGACTTATACAGCAGCACTGGACATATGGCAGCAGAAGACACCACCACTGTGACTGGACTGATGCAGCACAAGACACTACCACTGTACTGATGCAGGACAACACAGCACCACTGCACTGGACTTATACAGCTACACTGGACATATGGCAGTAGAGTACACTACCACTGTGACTGGACTGATGCAGCATAAGACACTACACTGGACTGAGTAGCACAAGACAGCACTGGAATTGCCTCCCCACTTTCCCTCCCGCACAGACACTGAGGATGGAGACACGTCCTCTCGCTACACTCTCCAATGTCGGAGTGAAAATGGCGGCGACGCACAGCTCCTTATATGGAATCCAAAACACGTGAGAATCCAACAGCGGGATGATGACGTTTTGCCTCATTCTGGTTTCCGAGTCAGTCAGGAAAACCCGAGCCGGGGTCGGATCTGGGCTCAGGTAGTGAAGTCCAGTAGGGTTCGGTTCTCAGGAAACCAAACCTGCTCATATCTAGTCTTTATATGAATTTGCTATTAGAAATAATTTTCACTATTTACATGCTAATTGGATATATATGATTCTAACATATGTGTATAAAGCCTGTTTTATGTATGTTGTGCACAATATGGGGTGGGGGATAAAGTAATAGAGTATGGGAACCAGGCAGTGTGGGACTTCGTCCAAGTTCTCACATATTTTTAAAGCACCAATCCATTTCACATCAAAACCAACCCTCCATGGACTCTTTTGCACATGTGCAGTAGAATGCAAGATGGAAGTCCCCTGCAACTTCCAGAAAGTACCATTGATGTAATTTCTAATTTCTATAGGTTAGGGATGACCTTTGGTGGTTACCATTGATGGTTAACATAAATGGTATAAATCTATCTGTAAGGAAACCATTAATGGTATAATACACAAATGGTCATCCCAGCTTTTCTATTTACTTGGCTGCAGTCCAATCAGAGTGTTGGAGCAGGGCTTAGTGGGTGTCAGTGGCAGAGCTATGCTCCATGTCCCAGCACCTTGTAGAAAAAAAAAACATTGGTGGGTTTATACCACTGATGGAGGGAAACCATCTGGTTCTCTCCCATTGATAGTAAAAGTATTCACCATCAGGTATAAAACATCAATGATTTTGAATCATCCATGTTCGATGGCCAACCCTAATTCATTTCCAAAGTTTATATAGAAATTAGCAAAGTCCCCACGAAACATAACCCTCTATATTGTACATATTGCATGTATTATTTGTGTGAAATGTATTAATCCAGTATGCGTACCTACCAACTTTGCAGACATCAGAAGAGATACCTTGATGTGCCCTTAAAGAGAGAAAATTCTCAGTGAGAGGGGGTGGACCCTTATGGTGATCCTGGTTGTGTTACATTAGGTGCATGCGCAGCACTCTCTGAGATGATAGGCTGTCCCTGCTCTGTGAGTAGATACATTGTCTTTCACCCACTGCTTACTGGCTGCTCTGCTATGCTGAGCTCCCTACAACTGCCAAGCCCCCCACCATGGGACACTACGGACTATGGGTGGACAGTGGAACAGTCCCAGAAAAACTGAACTGTCCTGCTGAATGCTGGACAGTTGGGAGTTATACAGTATGTGTGTTGGTACAGGGCAAAGGTAAAATGCTTACAGTATGTGCAGCTGGGTGTGGATCATAGGGTTGACAACACTTAGGTCGACAGTGTCTAGGTTGACTACTTTTGTCAACAGTAAGTAGGTCGACAGGGTCTATATGTCGACATGTACAAGGTCAACATAACAGAAGGTCGACATGAGTTTATTAAATTTTTTGGTGTCGTTTTCTCCGTAGAGTGACCAGGAACCCCAATTGGTGCTCCAGGCAAGGTGCCTCGCTCCACTACCGCAGTGCTCAACACAAGTTACCGTTCCCAATTGTAGTCCACGTGGATCGTAAAGCATGAAGAAGTTAAAAAGATGAAAAAAATTAGAAAAACTTATGTCGACCTTCTGTCATGTCAACCTAGAGACCATGTCAGCCTACTTACTGTCGACCAATAGTGGTCAACCTAGAGACCGGATACCTGTGCAGCTATGTGATTAGGAGGAAAGCATGTACAGCCTCTCCAGATTCTTGGGTGCACCATCGGCAGGTAATGTCATCTCAAGATGACACTGCGTTAAACTTTGAAAATAGATGGACCTCAAGAAAAAATTATGATTTCCTTATGGAATCAATTTTAATAAGGTAGAAGCAATCACAAAGCCGTAAATTTCCTTAAAATAATCTAGAAATTGTACTTGGACAGTACAAAAAAATAAGCATTTTTTTCTTGTTAAACCAATTCAAAATGTAATAGTGAAAAACAGTCTGTAATGTGGGATAAACAAATTAACCCCAGCCCTAACACTGAGGAGATAAAGGATACCCCCATCAAAAACTTAATTGAAGTGAACTATAGTAAAGTTAAATAAGTTAAGATGAAACCAAAATTTATGTTTATATTAAGTATCACATAACCATAAGTTACCGTGATGTAGTGTTATCCCAATCTAATGGTCCAGCACTGCATTTTTTCTGTTACTACTCTTATAAACATGAGTAGTAAATTCATTCATGATGAACATGCTGTAAATAACAACACTGTCTAACTGATACAGTCCAGATTAAGTAATGGAGAGGAGTGCTGTGCTGCATTCTTATAAACACATTTAGCAAAATGTCTAAGAAGAAACATCATGTTTTCCTTTTTCCTCTTCATAAATTTCAACAAAGCTTTTTTGATTTCTTTGATTTTAAGACTGTGGGCCAGATGTACTAAGCCAAGAAAAGTGGTAACTTGCACGGTGATAAAGTACCAAGCAAAGGCTTAGTACATCTCCCCCTGTAAATGAAAGGATTTAACATTGGTACTAAAACAGCATACACAGTACAAGAGCAAACCACATGTGCTGTTTGGAAGTGTATCTGGCTGTGGGTTGCATGTGCAAAGATTTTATTGTCCCAATAAATGGAATACAATCAGGAAGGCTGATTTTGTAGGGATGGGAAAATGTGTAAGCAATTCTTTGGCAGAGAGGAGGAACTTAAAAGGAGTGCAGTAGAGGTGGGAAATATTAAAAAGTGCAATATTAAAGGCAACAGACCTTTGTATCCAGGGCTGGATTAAGCCTTGGGGGTGACGGGTCATTTAAGACAGGGGGGCCCAGGTGGGAGGAGAAGGATGTATATTAGATTGCACATACCTCCCAACATGTCCCCCATTTCAGGAGGGACAAAATGCTCTCTACCTGGATTTCCTCCTAATATATGATTGACGTCACCTGTGTTAAAATATTAAATTGCTAAGAAAGGTATTTCAACACAGGTGTTTGCAATCATAAAATAAGAAGGAAGTCCAGCTAGTAAGCATTTTGTACCTCCTGGAATAGGTAATGGTGGGAGATATAGATTGTGTATATTACATTTAAATCAATGGTATATTAGTTTTAAACTAATAGTTTAATAATGCCTAGGTACTGTTTATACAGTAGCTCCACCTTATTGAAAGACAACTATTTTATAACATTGTAGTGGAACAAAGATAACTTAAACAACCTTAAAATACACATAGAAAAATAAAATAATTTATTTTGACACATGCAAGAATAGCGTCAGCCTCTGTACTACTTACACACTGGGACAGGATTCAGGAGGACTCTCTGTGTGTGTCTTTATCTCTATACCCAAATGGTTTAGTTGCATAATAGTTTACACAGGACTCGACTCCCAGGCAGGGATGAGGAGAAGCTGGGATCCCTGTGCCACTTACAGCTCTCACCATCCCCCCATCTCTCTTCTGGTCAGAAAGCTCCATCTGTGGCTCAAGAAACATGATATGTCCGTGTCTCTACCTTCACTGCATACTGTTTTGCTCGCATTCTGGCTCTCGCATTAAGAGGGAAAGCTAGTGATATCAGTGTGCTCTGGCGGGGGGGGGGGGGGATGGGGGCTGACAAAAGGGGACCCAGGTTACAGTATGCCCTGCATCCCCCCTGATTCTGGCTATGTTTGTATCAAAAGTGTTAGGAGAAACACAAGGAAAAGGAAGACAGTGTGGTGTGCGAAAGAGCTAGCAAGTATTGTGAAAGCAAATAAGATGGCTTTTAGGAAATATAAGCAGACACAAAATAATGAAGACTAAGAGGTACTGTATATTTTGTTAGACAGAAGGAGACTAAGAAGGTAATCAGATGTACAAAGGCACAAGCTGAGGAGAAAATTGCCCATTCAGTGGGTAAAAGAGGCAAACAAATTTTTAGGTATATAAGCGAAAGGATAAAAACAAAAGGTGGAATTATAAAACTAAAGACAGAGACTGGGAGTATTGTTGCTCAGTATTCACTACTGAAAGAGAGAGGAAGGGGCCATAGTTAAGTTGCAGGGATATTCAGAAAAAAGAAACAAGTACAATTACAGAGGAGAATTTCCTGACAGAACTCTCAATGCTAAAAGTGGATAAATCAATGTGTCCAGTTGGGATACATCCAATGATACTAAAAGAACTTAAAGGGGTGCTGGTAGCACCATTAACAGAAATATGAAACCAGTCACTAGCTACAGGTGTAATTCCAGAGGACTGGAAAAGAGTAACCATAGTCCCACTGCACAAAAGTGTAAGCAAGGAAGAGGCAAGCAACTTCTGACCAGTGAGCCGTACATCAGTAGTAGGAAAATTGATGGAAACTCTTTTTAAAGAAAGAGTTATAGATTATCTTGAATCCAGCAATTCACAGGATCCCAAACATTATGGATTCACTGGGAGGAGATCATGTCAAACAAACCTTATTGACTTTTTTGACAATGTGACTAAAGTAAGAGAAAAAGTTGGAGCCATAGATATAGCTTATCTAGACTGTAATACTGCTTTTGACACTGTCCCACATTGCAGACTGCTTAATAAACTCAAAAGCATAGGATTGGATACTAAAATGGTTGAATGGATAAGATCTTGGTTGCATGATAGAAAACAGAGAGTTGTAGTAAATGGAGTGCATTCTCAGGAGATAAATGTTACCAGTGGAGTACCCCAGGCATCTGTACTTGAATCAGTGCTTTTTAATATCTTTATTGCAAATGACATTAAAAGGAAACTATGCCTTTCTGCAGAGAACACAAAGATATGCAACAGGGTAAACACACAAGGAGGGTTAAAACAAATGATTGAGGAACTAGGTAGACTAGAGGAATGGTCAAGAGCATGGCTATTACAGTTTAATGCCAAAAAATGCAAAATCATGCACTTGGGTCTCAAAAATCCAAAGGCTAAATATAGTATTAATGGCACTATACTGGAAACTACTGAGAAGGAAAGTTATATAGGAGTCACTATTTCAGGAGACTTAAAGGCAGGTAAGCAATGTAACAAAGCAATGCAGAAGACTAGTTAGATGCTTGGTTGCATAGGGAGAGGAATCAGAAGCAGAATAAGAGACGTAATAATGCCACTGTATAGGTCATTAGTATGGCCTCATCTAGAATCATGTGTTCAATTCTGAAAGCAGTATCTTCAGAAGGATATTAATACATTATAGACTGTACAAAGAAGATCAACTAAAATAGTGCATGGCCTACATCACAAAACAAACCCAGAATGACTAAAAAATCTCAATATGTATAGTTTGGAGCAAAAAATGGAAAGTGGGGACTTTCAAATATATCAACTGTTTTAACAATGTCCAGGAGGGAAACGTTCTTCAAATGAAGAGAAGTATTAGAACATGAGGCCATGCACTGAAACTGGAGGGAGCTACAGTAGGTTTAGGGGAAATTTGAGGAAAATTACTTCACAGAAATGGTAGTGGACAACTGAAATGAGACTCCTATCTAGTGATGAGCGGGTTCGGTTCCTCGGAAACCGAACCCCCCCGAACTTCACCCATTTTACACGGGTCCGAGGCATACTCGGATTCTCCCGTATGGCTCGGTTAATCCGAGCGCGCCCGAACGTCATCATCCCGCTGTCGGATTCTCGCGAGATTCGGATTCTATATAAGCAGCCGCGCGTCGCCGCCATTTTCACTCGTGCATTAGAAATGTTAGGGAGAGGACGTTGCTGGCGTCCTCTCCGTTTATTAATAATATTTGTGCTGCTTATTGCTTAATTGTGGGGACTGGGAGCAGCTGTATTATATAGGAGGAGTACAGTGCAGAGTTTTGCTGACCAGTGACCACCAGTATACGTTGTCTGCCTGAAAAACACACCATATCTGTGCTCAGTGTGCTGCATATATCTGTGCTCACACTGCTTAATTGTGGGGACTGTGGAGCAGCTGTATTATATAGGAGGAGTAGAGTGCAGAGTTTTGCAGACCAGTGACCACCAGTATACGTTGTCTGCTGCCTGAAAAACACTCCATATCTGTGCTCAGTGTGCTGCATATATCTGTGCTCACACTGCTTAATTGTGGGGACTGGGGAGCAGCTGTATTATATAGGAGGAGTACAGTGCAGAGTTTTGCTGACCAGTGACCACCAGTATACGTTGTCTGCCTGAAAAACACTCCATATCTGTGCTCACACTGCTTAATTGTGGGGACTGGGGAGCAGCTGTATTATATAGGAGGAGTACAGTGCAGAGTTTTGCTGACCAGTGACCACCAGTATACGTTGTCTGCCTGAAAAACACTCCATATCTGTGCTCAGTGTGCTGCATATATCTGTGCTCACACTGCTTTATTGTGGGGACTGGGGACCACCAGTATATTATATAGGAGGAGTACAGTGCAGAGTTTTGCTGACCAGTGACCACCAATATATATAGCAGTACGGTACGGAAGGCCACTGCTCTACCTACCTCTGTGTCGTCAAGTATACTATCCATCTAGATTCTATACCTGTGGTGCATTTTAGTTTTGCAGTTTGCTGACAGTGACCACCAGTATATATAGCAGTACTGTACGGAAGGCCACTGCTCTACCTACCTCTGTGTCGTCAAGTATACTATCCATCTATATTCTATACCTGTGGTGCATTTTAGTTTTGCAGTTTGCTAACAGTGACCACCAGTATATATAGCAGTACGGTACGGAAGGCCACTACTCTACCTACCTCTGTGTCATCAAGTATACTATCCATCCATACCTGTGGTGCATTTCAGTTGTGCGCAGTATATATAGTAGTAGGCCATTGCTATTGATACTGGCATATAATTCCACACATTGAAAAATGGAGAACAAAAATGTGGAGGGTAAAATAGGGAACGATCAAGATCCACTTCCACCTCGTGCTGAAGCTGCTGCCACTAGTTATGGCCGAGACGATGAAATGCCATCAATGTCGTCTGCCAAAGCCGATGCCCAATGTCATAGTAGAGAGCATGTAAAATCAAAAAAACAAAAGTTCAGTAAAATGACCCAAAAAACAAAATTAAAAGCGTCTGAGGAGAAGCGTAAACTTGCCAATATGCCATTTACGACACGGAGTGGCAAGGAAAGGCTGAGGCCCTGGCCTATGTTTATGGCTAGTGGTTCAGCTTCACATGAGGATGGAAGCACTCATCCTCTCGCTAGAAAACTGCAGTGCCACTCCTAGATGGGCCAGGTGTTTGTGTCGGCCACTTGTGTCACTTAGCTTAGTCACACAGCGACCTTGGTGCACCTCTTTTTTTCTTTGCATCATGTGCTGTTTGGGGACTATTTTTTTTAAGTGCCATCCTGTCTGACACTGCAGTGCCATTCCTAGATGGGCCAGGTGTTTGTGTCGGCCACTTGTGTCGCTTAGCTTAGTCACACAGCGACCTTGGTGCGCCTATTTTTAAATGTACACTGGTCCTGTATCCTGTCAAAATACAGGGGTGCTGTTGTTAAAAAAGTACACTGGTCCTGTATGCAGTAAAAATACAGGGGTGCTGTGAAAATAAAGGTGCACTGTTCTGTGTGCTGTAATAATATAGGGGTGCTGTCCCATGAAATGGAGAACAAAAATTTGGAGGAAAAAATAGTGGAAGTTCAGGAACCAATTCCAGTTCTTAGTACTAGTGCTGAAGCTGCTGCTGCTACCAGTCATGACATTGACGATGCAATTCCATCAACGTCGTCTGCTAAGGCCAATGCCCAATGTCATAGAGGGCACGTAAAATCTAAGAAGCAAAAATTAATATTAACAAAAAAAGAAAATATCTGATGAGAAACGTAAAATTGGCAATATGCCATTCACGACACAAAGTGGCAAGGAAAGGCAAAGTTCATGACTGTTGGCTCAGCTTCTCATGAGGATGGAAGCCCTCCTCCCTCTCAAAAAATTAAACAAATTAAGCTTGTTAAAGCACAGGAAAAAACAACTGTGCATTCAGAGATATCCGCGGTTGCGATGTCTAGGCCTGACCTTCCCAAGACTGTATGAAAATAGGAGCATCATACCACAATTTGCACACCCCCTGCAAGTGCTGGGAGGAACACTGCCAGTCCAGTTGCTGATATTGAGATTGAGGGTGTCACTGTAGAAATACACCAGGATGAGGAAGATATTGGTGTAGCTGATACTGAGGAGGATGTTGATGATGAGGAATCTGATGGTGATGGGGTTTGTTTGAATAAGTCACCAGTGGAGACAGTTGTTGTCCATGGAATGAAAAAGCCCATTGTCATGCCTGGGCAAAATACCAAAAAAGCCACCTCTTCGGTGTTGAATTATTTCTCCACAAATCCGGACAACAGGTGTCAAGCCGTGTGTTGCCTTTGTCAATCCATAATAAGCAGGGGTAAGGACATTAACCAACACCTAGGAACATTCTCCCTTATACGTCACCCTTCAGCTCATTCATCAGAAGTCGTTAAGTTCAGAAATGTTGGGTAACAGCATAAGCAGTCCACTGACACCTAAATCCCTTTTTCCTGTTGTACTCAAGCTCCTGCAATCCACAAACACCAACTCCCTCAATTTCAATTTCCTCCTCAGTCAGGAACGTAAGTAGTCCTGTAGGCCATGGCACTGACATGACTGATGAGGCCTCCAGGCTATTGCAGAAGCAGCTGGAGAAATTGAAGGAGGAGCTAATACGGAGTGATTCCACTAAGTATGTGGGACTTGTGGATGGAGCCCTTCAATTGCTTTGCCAGGATTCAAGGGTGGTCAATCTCTTGAAATCAGAGCGCTACATTTTGGCCACTGTGCTCGATCCTAGGTTTAAAGCCTACGTTGTATCTCTCTTTCCGGCGGACACAAGTCTGCAGAGGTGCAAATACCTGCTGGTGAGAAAATTGTCAACTCAAGCGGAACATTATCTGTCAACAGCTCCTCCTTTATTTTCTCCTGCAACTGGGGCTGCTAGGAAAATAATACAGTTTCCTAGCCCAACCGGTGGCGGTGATGCAGGGCAGTCAGGAGCAAGTGTTGACATATGGTCTGGACTGAAGGAGCTGCCAACTATTACTGACATGTCTACTGTTACTGCATATGAAGCTGTCACCATTGAAAGAATGGGGAGGATTATATCGATGAAAGCATCCGTATGTATACTGACAGGAAAAAGAGGCAATTTGGAGGCCCTTGCACAAACTGGCTTTATTTTACCTAAATTGCCCCCTCTCCAGTGTGTACTCCGAATGAGTGTTTAGTGCAGCCAGTAAGCTTGTCAGTGATCGGCGTAGGATGTTACTTCCAAAAAAATGTGGAGAAGATGATGTTTATCAAAATGAATTATAAATTCGTCCAGGAAGACCTTTACCAGCAATTGCCTCCAGAAACTACCCAGGGACCTGTAATGGTGGATTCCACTGGGGACGAATTAATACTCTGTGAGGATAAGTATGTACACAATGAAAGGAATGAGGAATCAGAGGATGAGGATGACATCTTGCCTCTGTAGAGCCAGTTTGTGCAAGGAGAGATTAATTGCTTTTTGGTGGGGGGATTAGTTGCTTCTTTTTTGGTGGGGGCCAAAACAAACCAATCATTTCATCCACAGTCATGTGGCAGACCCTGTCGCTGAAATGATTGGTTTGTAAAAGTGTGCATGTGCTGTTTATACAACATAAGGGTGGATGGGAGGGCCCAAGGGCCCAAGGACAATTCCATCTTGCACCTTTTATTTTTTTCTTAGGATTATGTGCTCTTTGGGGCCTAGTTTTTAAAACTGCCATCCTGTCTGCCACTGCAGTGCCACTCCTAGATGGGCCACGTGTTTGTGCTGCACACTTGTGTCACTTAGCTTAGTCATCCAGCGACCTCGGTGCAACCTTTTGGCCTAAAAATAATATTGTGAGGTGTGAGGTGTTCATAATAGACTGGAAATGAGCAGAAATGAATGTTATTGAGGTTAATAATACCGTAGGATCAAAATTACCCACAAATTTTGTGATTTTAGCTGTTTTTTTTTTTTTAAACATCCAGATCCAAAACCAAAACCCGAAAGGGTGGTTTTGGCAAAACCAATCTGGATCCAAAACATGAACGGAGATCCAGATCCAAAACCAAAACATAAAACCCAAAAAGTGTCCACCAGACATATATAGTTTATATAATCTATATAGTTTATAAATATATTAGACTATATAAATACATATATATATCAGGGACGTGCAGTGAGCTAAATAGCTCAGGAGGCACTGGCTAGCACCAGAGCCAGATTTACATGCAATATATGAGCCAAAACGTACATCTGGGCATTATACACAGGTGCAGCAGTAGAAACTCCTGGAATTTTGGTGAGTTTTGATCAGAAATGAGCGGAAAAGTTAGCCAGGTGAGGCACTGCCTCACCTGCCTCACCCAACCACACGTCACTGATATATATATATATTAGAGATGAGCGCCTGAAATTTTTCGGGTTTTGTGTTTTGGTTTTGGGTTCGGTTCCGCGGCCGTGTTTTGGGTTCGAACGCGTTTTGGCAAAACCTCACCGAATTTTTTTTGTCGGATTCGGGTGTGTTTTGGATTCGGGTGTTTTTTTCAAAAAACACTAAAAAACAGCTTAAATCATAGAATTTGGGGGTCATTTTGATCCCAAAGTATTATTAACCTCAAAAACCATAATTTACACTCATTTTCAGTCTATTCTGAATACCTCACACCTCACAATATTATTTTTAGTCCTAAAATTTGCACCGAGGTCGCTGTGTGAGTAAGATAAGCGACCCTAGTGGCCGACACAAACACCGGGCCCATCTAGGAGTGGCACTGCAGTGTCACGCAGGATGTCCCTTCCAAAAAACCCTCCCCAAACAGCACATGACGCAAAGAAAAAAAGAGGCGCAATGAGGTAGCTGTGTGAGTAAGATTAGCGACCCTAGTGGCCGACACAAACACCGGGCCCATCTAGGAGTGGCACTGCAGTGTCACGCAGGATGGCCCTTCCAAAAAACCCTCCCCAAACAGCACATGACGCAAAGAAAAAAAGAGGCGCAATGAGGTAGCTGTGTGAGTAAGATTAGCGACCCTAGTGGCCGACACAAACACCGGGCCCATCTAGGAGTGGCACTGCAGTGTCACGCAGGATGTCCCTTCCAAAAAACCCTCCCCAAACAGCACATGACGCAAAGAAAAAAAGAGGCGCAATGAGGTAGCTGTGTGAGTAAGATTAGCGACCCTAGTGGCCGACACAAACACCGGGCCCATCTAGGAGTGGCACTGCAGTGTCACGCAGGATGTCCCTTCCAAAAAACCCTCCCCAAACAGCACATGACGCAAAGAAAAAAAGAGGCGCAATGAGGTAGCTGACTGTGTGAGTAAGATTAGCGACCCTAGTGGCCGACACAAACACCGGGCCCATTTAGGAGTGGCACTGCAGTGTCACGCAGGATGTCCCTTCCAAAAAACCCTCCCCAATCAGCACATGATGCAAAGAAAAAGAAAAGAAAAAAGAGGTGCAAGATGGAATTGTCCTTGGGCCCTCCCACCCACCCTTATGTTGTATAAACAAAACAGGACATGCACACTTTAACCAACCCATCATTTCAGTGACAGGGTCTGCCACACGACTGTGACTGATATGACGGGTTGGTTTGGACCCCCCCCAAAAAAGAAGCAATTAATCTCTCCTTGCACAAACTGGCTCTACAGAGGCAAGATGTCCACCTCATCATCACCCTCCGATATATCACCGTGTACATCCCCCTCCTCACAGATTATCAATTCGTCCCCACTGGAATCCACCATCTCAGCTCCCTGTGTACTTTGTGGAGGCAATTGCTGCTGGTCAATGTCTCCGCGGAGGAATTGATTATAATTCATTTTAATGAACATCATCTTCTCCACATTTTCTGGATGTAACCTCGTACGCCGATTGCTGACAAGGTGAGCGGCGGCACTAAACACTCTTTCGGAGTACACACTTGTGGGAGGGCAACTTAGGTAGAATAAAGCCAGTTTGTGCAAGGGCCTCCAAATTGCCTCTTTTTCCTGCCAGTATAAGTACGGACTGTGTGACGTGCCTACTTGGATGCGGTCACTCATATAATCCTCCACCATTCTATCAATGTTGAGAGAATCATATGCAGTGACAGTAGACGACATGTCCGTAATCGTTGTCAGGTCCTTCAGTCCGGACCAGATGTCAGCATCAGCAGTCGCTCCAGACTGCCCTGCATCACCGCCAGCGGGTGGGCTCGGAATTCTGAGCCTTTTCCTCGCACCCCCAGTTGCGGGAGAATGTGAAGGAGGAGATGTTGACAGGTCGCGTTCCGCTTGACTTGACAATTTTGTCACCAGCAGGTCTTTCAACCCCAGCAGACTTGTGTCTGCCGGAAAGAGAGATCCAAGGTAGGCTTTAAATCTTGGATCGAGCACGGTGGCCAAAATGTAGTGCTCTGATTTCAACAGATTGACCACCCGTGAATCCTTGTTAAGCGAATTAAGGGCTCCATCCACAAGTCCCACATGCCTAGCGGAATCGCTCCGTGTTAGCTCCTCCTTCAATGTCTCCAGCTTCTTCTGCAAAAGCCTGATGAGGGGAATGACCTGACTCAGGCTGGCAGTGTCTGAACTGACTTCACGTGTGGCAAGTTCAAAGGGCATCAGAACCTTGCACAACGTTGAAATCATTCTCCACTGCGCCTGTGACAGGTGCATTCCACCTACTATATCGTGCTCAATTGTATAGGCTTGAATGGCCTTTTGCTGCTCCTCCAACCTCTGAAGCATATAGAGGGTTGAATTCCACCTCGTTACCACTTCTTGCTTCAGATGATGGCAGGGCAGGTTCAGTAGTTTTTGGTGGTGCTCCAGTCTTCTGTACGTGGTGCCTGTACGCCGAAAGTGTCCCGCAATTCTTCTGGCCACCGACAGCATCTCTTGCACGCCCCTGTCGTTTTTTAAAAAATTCTGCACCACCAAATTCAAGGTATGTGCAAAACATGGGACGTGCTGGAATTTGCCCATATTTAATGCACACACAATATTGCTGGCGTTGTCCGATGCCACAAATCCACAGGAGAGTCCAATTGGGGTAAGCCATTCCGCGATGATCTTCCTCAGTTGCCGTAAGAGGTTTTCAGCTGTGTGCGTATTCTGGAAACCGGTGATACAAAGCGTAGCCTGCCTAGGAAAGAGTTGGCGTTTGCGAGATGCTGCTACTGGTGCCGCCGCTGCTGTTCTTGCGGCGGGAGTCCATACATCTACCCAGTGGGCTGTCACAGTCATATAGTCCTGACCCTGCCCTGCTCCACTTGTCCACATGTCCGTGGTTAAGTGGACATTGGGTACAGCTGCATTTTTTAGGACACTGGTGACTCTTTTTCTGAGGTCTGTGTACATTTTCAGTATCGCCTGCCTAGAGAAATGGAACCTAGATGGTATTTGGTACCGGGGACACAGTACCTCCAACAAGTCTCTAGTTGGCTCTGCAGTAATGATGGATACCGGAACCACGTTTCTCACCACCCAGGATGTCAAGGCCTCAGTTATCCGCTTTGCAGTAGGATGACTGCTATGATATTTCATCTTCCTCGCAAAGGACTGTTGGACAGTCAATTGCTTGGTGGAAGTAGTAAAAGTGGTCTTACGACTTCCCCTCTGGGATGACCATCGACTCCCAGCAGCAACAACAGCAGCGCCAGCAGCAGTAGGCGTTACACGCAAGGATGCATCGGAGGAATCCCAGGCAGGAGAGGACTCGTCAGAATTGCCAGTGACATGGCCTGCAGGACTATTGGCATTCCTGGGGAAGGAGGAAATTGACACTGAGGGAGTTGGTGGGGTGGTTTGCGTGAGCTTGGTTACAAGAGGAAGGGATTTACTGGTCAGTAGACTGCTTCCGCTGTCGGCCCAAGTTTTTGAACTTGTCACTGACTTATTATGAATGCGCTGCAGGTGACGTATAAGGGAGGATGTTCCGAGGTGGTTAACGTCCTTACCCCTACTTATTACAGCTTGACAAAGGGAACACACGGCTTGACACCTGTTGTCCGCATTTCTGGTGAAATACTTCCACACCGAAGAGCTGATTTTTTTGGTATTTTCACCAGGCATGTCAACGGCCATATTCCTACCACGGACAACAGGTGTCTCCCCGGGTGCCTGACTTAAACAAACCACCTCACCATCAGAATCCTCCTGGTCAATTTCCTCCCCAGCGCCAGCAACACCCATATCCTCCTCATCCTGGTGTACTTCAACACTGACATCTTCAATCTGACTATCAGGAACTGGACTGCGGGTGCTCCTTCCATCACTTGCAGGGGGCGTGCAAATGGTGGAAGGCGCATGCTCTTCACGTCCAGTGTTGGGAAGGTCAGGCATCGCAACCGACACAATTGGAGTCGGACTCTCCTTGTGGATTTGGGATTTCGAAGAACGCACAGTTCTTTGCGGTGCTACTGCTTTTGCCAGCTTTAGTCTTTTCATTTTTCTAGCGAGAGGCTGAGTGCTTCCATCCTCATGTGAAGCTGAACCACTAGCCATGAACATAGGCCAGGGCCTCAGCCGTTCCTTGCCACTCCGTGTGGTAAATGGCATATTGGCAAGTTTACGCTTCTCCTCCGACAATTTTATTTTAGGTTTTGGAGTCCTTTTTTTACTGATATTTGGTGTTTTGGATTTGACATGCTCTGTACTATGACATTGGGCATCGGCCTTGGCAGACGACGTTGCTGGCATTTCATCGTCTCGGCCATGACTAGTGGCAGCAGCTTCAGCACGAGGTGGAAGTGGATCTTGATCTTTCCCTAATTTTGGAACCTCAACATTTTTGTTCTCCATATTTTAATAGGCACAACTAAAAGGCACCTCAGGTAAACAATGGAGATGGATGGATTGGATACTAGTATACAATTATGGACGGGCTGCCGAGTGCCGACACAGAGGTAGCCACAGCCGTGAACTACCGCACTGTACTGTGTCTGCTGCTAATATATAGACTGGTTGATAAAGAGATAGTATACTCGTAACTAGTATGTATGTATAAAGAAAGAAAAAAAAACCACGGTTAGGTGGTATATACAATTATGGACGGGCTGCCGAGTGCCGACACAGAGGTAGCCACAGCCGTGAACTACCGCACTGTACTGTGTCTGCTGCTAATATATAGACTGGTTGATAAAGAGATAGTATACTCGTAACTAGTATGTATGTATAAAGAAAGAAAAAAAAACCACGGTTAGGTGGTATATACAATTATGGACGGGCTGCCGAGTGCCGACACAGAGGTAGCCACAGCCGTGAACTACCGCACTGTACTGTGTCTGCTGCTAATATATAGACTGGTTGATAAAGAGATAGTATACTCGTAACTAGTATGTATGTATAAAGAAAGAAAAAAAAACCACGGTTAGGTGGTATATACAATTATGGACGGGCTGCCGAGTGCCGACACAGAGGTAGCCACAGCCGTGAACTACCGCACTGTACTGTGTCTGCTGCTAATATATAGACTGGTTGATAAAGAGATAGTATACTCGTAACTAGTATGTATGTATAAAGAAAGAAAAAAAAACCACGGTTAGGTGGTATATACAATTATGGACGGGCTGCCGAGTGCCGACACAGAGGTAGCCACAGCCGTGAACTACCGCACTGTACTGTGTCTGCTGCTAATATATAGACTGGTTGATAAAGAGATAGTATACTCGTAACTAGTATGTATGTATAAAGAAAGAAAAAAAAACCACGGTTAGGTGGTATATACAATTATGGACGGGCTGCCGAGTGCCGACACAGAGGTAGCCACAGCCGTGAACTACCGCACTGTACTGTGTCTGCTGCTAATATATAGACTGGTTGATAAAGAGATAGTATACTCGTAACTAGTATGTATGTATAAAGAAAGAAAAAAAAACCACGGTTAGGTGGTATATACAATTATGGACGGGCTGCCGAGTGCCGACACAGAGGTAGCCACAGCCGTGAACTACCGCACTGTACTGTGTCTGCTGCTAATATATAGACTGGTTGATAAAGAGATAGTATACTCGTAACTAGTATGTATGTATAAAGAAAGAAAAAAAAACCACGGTTAGGTGGTATATACAATTATGGACGGGCTGCCGAGTGCCAACACAGAGGTAGCCACAGCTGTGAACTACCGCACTGTACTGTGTCTGCTGCTAATATAGACTGGTTGATAAAGAGATAGTATACTCGTAACTAGTATGTATGTATAAAGAAAGAAAAAAAAACCACGGTTAGGTGGTATATACAATTATGGATGGGCTGCCGAGTGCCGACACAGAGGTAGCCACAGCCGTGAACTACCGCACTGTACTGTGTCTGCTGCTAATATATAGACTGGTTGATAAAGAGATAGTATACTCGTAACTAGTATGTATGTATAAAGAAAGAAAAAAAAACCACGGTTAGGTGGTATATACAATTATGGACGGGCTGCCGAGTGCCGACACAGAGGTAGCCACAGCCGTGAACTACCGCACTGTACTGTGTCTGCTGCTAATATATAGACTGGTTGATAAAGAGATAGTATACTCGTAACTAGTATGTATGTATAAAGAAAGAAAAAAAAACCACGGTTAGGTGGTATATACAATTATGGACGGGCTGCCGAGTGCCGACACAGAGGTAGCCACAGCCGTGAACTACTGCACTGTACTGTGTCTGCTGCTAATATATAGACTGGTTGATAAAGAGATAGTATACTCGTAACTAGTATGTATGTATAAAGAAAGAAAAAAAAACCACGGTTAGGTGGTATATACAATTATGGACGGGCTGCCGAGTGCCGACACAGAGGTAGCCACAGCCGTGAACTACCGCACTGTACTGTGTCTGCTGCTAATATATAGACTGGTTGATAAAGAGATAGTATACTCGTAACTAGTATGTATGTATAAAGAAAGAAAAAAAAACCACGGTTAGGTGGTATATACAATTATGGACGGGCTGCCGAGTGCCGACACAGAGGTAGCCACAGCCGTGAACTACCGCACTGTACTGTGTCTGCTGCTAATATATAGACTGGTTGATAAAGAGATAGTATACTCGTAACTAGTATGTATGTATAAAGAAAGAAAAAAAAACCACGGTTAGGTGGTATATACAATTATGGACGGGCTGCCGAGTGCCGACACAGAGGTAGCCACAGCCGTGAACTACCGCACTGTACTGTGTCTGCTGCTAATATATAGACTGGTTGATAAAGAGATAGTATACTCGTAACTAGTATGTATGTATAAAGAAAGAAAAAAAAACCACGGTTAGGTGGTATATACAATTATGGACGGGCTGCCGAGTGCCGACACAGAGGTAGCCACAGCCGTGAACTACCGCACTGTACTGTGTCTGCTGCTAATATATAGACTGGTTGATAAAGAGATAGTATACTCGTAACTAGTATGTATGTATAAAGAAAGAAAAAAAAACCACGGTTAGGTGGTATATACAATTATGGACGGGCTGCCGAGTGCCGACACAGAGGTAGCCACAGCCGTGAACTACCGCACTGTACTGTGTCTGCTGCTAATATATAGACTGGTTGATAAAGAGATAGTATACTCGTAACTAGTATGTATGTATAAAGAAAGAAAAAAAAACCACGGTTAGGTGGTATATACAATTATGGACGGGCTGCCGAGTGCCGACACAGAGGTAGCCACAGCCGTGAACTACCGCACTGTACTGTGTCTGCTGCTAATATATAGACTGGTTGATAAAGAGATAGTATACTCGTAACTAGTATGTATGTATAAAGAAAGAAAAAAAAACCACGGTTAGGTGGTATATACAATTATGGACGGGCTGCCGAGTGCCGACACAGAGGTAGCCACAGCCGTGAACTACCGCACTGTACTGTGTCTGCTGCTAATATATAGACTGGTTGATAAAGAGATAGTATACTCGTAACTAGTATGTATGTATAAAGAAAGAAAAAAAAACCACGGTTAGGTGGTATATACAATTATGGACGGGCTGCCGAGTGCCGACACAGAGGTAGCCACAGCCGTGAACTACCGCACTGTACTGTGTCTGCTGCTAATATATAGACTGGTTGATAAAGAGATAGTATACTCGTAACTAGTATGTATGTATAAAGAAAGAAAAAAAAACCACGGTTAGGTGGTATATACAATTATGGACGGGCTGCCGAGTGCCGACACAGAGGTAGCCACAGCCGTGAACTACCGCACTGTACTGTGTCTGCTGCTAATATATAGACTGGTTGATAAAGAGATAGTATACTCGTAACTAGTATGTATGTATAAAGAAAGAAAAAAAAACCACGGTTAGGTGGTATATACAATTATGGACGGGCTGCCGAGTGCCGACACAGAGGTAGCCACAGCCGTGAACTACCGCACTGTACTGTGTCTGCTGCTAATATATAGACTGGTTGATAAAGAGATAGTATACTCGTAACTAGTATGTATGTATAAAGAAAGAAAAAAAAACCACGGTTAGGTGGTATATACAATTATGGACGGGCTGCCGAGTGCCGACACAGAGGTAGCCACAGCCGTGAACTACCGCACTGTACTGTGTCTGCTGCTAATATATAGACTGGTTGATAAAGAGATAGTATACTCGTAACTAGTATGTATGTATAAAGAAAGAAAAAAAAACCACGGTTAGGTGGTATATACAATTATGGACGGGCTGCCGAGTGCCGACACAGAGGTAGCCACAGCCGTGAACTACCGCACTGTACTGTGTCTGCTGCTAATATATAGACTGGTTGATAAAGAGATAGTATACTCGTAACTAGTATGTATGTATAAAGAAAGAAAAAAAAACCACGGTTAGGTGGTATATACAATTATGGACGGGCTGCCGAGTGCCGACACAGAGGTAGCCACAGCCGTGAACTACCGCACTGTACTGTGTCTGCTGCTAATATATAGACTGGTTGATAAAGAGATAGTATACTCGTAACTAGTATGTATGTATAAAGAAAGAAAAAAAAACCACGGTTAGGTGGTATATACAATTATGGACGGGCTGCCGAGTGCCGACACAGAGGTAGCCACAGCCGTGAACTACCGCACTGTACTGTGTCTGCTGCTAATATATAGACTGGTTGATAAAGAGATAGTATACTCGTAACTAGTATGTATGTATAAAGAAAGAAAAAAAAACCACGGTTAGGTGGTATATACAATTATGGACGGGCTGCCGAGTGCCGACACAGAGGTAGCCACAGCCGTGAACTACCGCACTGTACTGTGTCTGCTGCTAATATATAGACTGGTTGATAAAGAGATAGTATACTCGTAACTAGTATGTATGTATAAAGAAAGAAAAAAAAACCACGGTTAGGTGGTATATACAATTATGGACGGGCTGCCGAGTGCCGACACAGAGGTAGCCACAGCCGTGAACTACCGCACTGTACTGTGTCTGCTGCTAATATATAGACTGGTTGATAAAGAGATAGTATACTCGTAACTAGTATGTATGTATAAAGAAAGAAAAAAAAACCACGGTTAGGTGGTATATACAATTATGGACGGGCTGCCGAGTGCCGACACAGAGGTAGCCACAGCCGTGAACTACCGCACTGTACTGTGTCTGCTGCTAATATATAGACTGGTTGATAAAGAGATAGTATACTCGTAACTAGTATGTATGTATAAAGAAAGAAAAAAAAACCACGGTTAGGTGGTATATACAATTATGGACGGGCTGCCGAGTGCCGACACAGAGGTAGCCACAGCCGTGAACTACCGCACTGTACTGTGTCTGCTGCTAATATATAGACTGGTTGATAAAGAGATAGTATACTCGTAACTAGTATGTATGTATAAAGAAAGAAAAAAAAACCACGGTTAGGTGGTATATACAATTATGGACGGGCTGCCGAGTGCCGACACAGAGGTAGCCACAGCCGTGAACTACCGCACTGTACTGTGTCTGCTGCTAATATATAGACTGGTTGATAAAGAGATAGTATACTCGTAACTAGTATGTATGTATAAAGAAAGAAAAAAAAACCACGGTTAGGTGGTATATACAATTATGGACGGGCTGCCGAGTGCCGACACAGAGGTAGCCACAGCCGTGAACTACCGCACTGTACTGTGTCTGCTGCTAATATATAGACTGGTTGATAAAGAGATAGTATACTCGTAACTAGTATGTATGTATAAAGAAAGAAAAAAAAACCACGGTTAGGTGGTATATACAATTATGGACGGGCTGCCGAGTGCCGACACAGAGGTAGCCACAGCCGTGAACTACCGCACTGTACTGTGTCTGCTGCTAATATATAGACTGGTTGATAAAGAGATAGTATACTCGTAACTAGTATGTATGTATAAAGAAAGAAAAAAAAACCACGGTTAGGTGGTATATACAATTATGGACGGGCTGCCGAGTGCCGACACAGAGGTAGCCACAGCCGTGAACTACCGCACTGTACTGTGTCTGCTGCTAATATATAGACTGGTTGATAAAGAGATAGTATACTCGTAACTAGTATGTATGTATAAAGAAAGAAAAAAAAACCACGGTTAGGTGGTATATACAATTATGGACGGGCTGCCGAGTGCCGACACAGAGGTAGCCACAGCCGTGAACTACCGCACTGTACTGTGTCTGCTGCTAATATATAGACTGGTTGATAAAGAGATAGTATACTCGTAACTAGTATGTATGTATAAAGAAAGAAAAAAAAACCACGGTTAGGTGGTATATACAATTATGGACGGGCTGCCGAGTGCCGACACAGAGGTAGCCACAGCCGTGAACTACCGCACTGTACTGTGTCTGCTGCTAATATATAGACTGGTTGATAAAGAGATAGTATACTCGTAACTAGTATGTATGTATAAAGAAAGAAAAAAAAACCACGGTTAGGTGGTATATACAATTATGGACGGGCTGCCGAGTGCCGACACAGAGGTAGCCACAGCCGTGAACTACCGCACTGTACTGTGTCTGCTGCTAATATATAGACTGGTTGATAAAGAGATAGTATACTCGTAACTAGTATGTATGTATAAAGAAAGAAAAAAAAACCACGGTTAGGTGGTATATACAATTATGGACGGGCTGCCGAGTGCCGACACAGAGGTAGCCACAGCCGTGAACTACCGCACTGTACTGTGTCTGCTGCTAATATATAGACTGGTTGATAAAGAGATAGTATACTCGTAACTAGTATGTATGTATAAAGAAAGAAAAAAAAACCACGGTTAGGTGGTATATACAATTATGGACGGGCTGCCGAGTGCCGACACAGAGGTAGCCACAGCCGTGAACTACCGCACTGTACTGTGTCTGCTGCTAATATATAGACTGGTTGATAAAGAGATAGTATACTCGTAACTAGTATGTATGTATAAAGAAAGAAAAAAAAACCACGGTTAGGTGGTATATACAATTATGGACGGGCTGCCGAGTGCCGACACAGAGGTAGCCACAGCCGTGAACTACCGCACTGTACTGTGTCTGCTGCTAATATATAGACTGGTTGATAAAGAGATAGTATACTCGTAACTAGTATGTATGTATAAAGAAAGAAAAAAAAACCACGGTTAGGTGGTATATACAATTATGGACGGGCTGCCGAGTGCCGACACAGAGGTAGCCACAGCCGTGAACTACCGCACTGTACTGTGTCTGCTGCTAATATATAGACTGGTTGATAAAGAGATAGTATACTCGTAACTAGTATGTATGTATAAAGAAAGAAAAAAAAACCACGGTTAGGTGGTATATACAATTATGGACGGGCTGCCGAGTGCCGACACAGAGGTAGCCACAGCCGTGAACTACCGCACTGTACTGTGTCTGCTGCTAATATATAGACTGGTTGATAAAGAGATAGTATACTCGTAACTAGTATGTATGTATAAAGAAAGAAAAAAAAACCACGGTTAGGTGGTATATACAATTATGGACGGGCTGCCGAGTGCCGACACAGAGGTAGCCACAGCCGTGAACTACCGCACTGTACTGTGTCTGCTGCTAATATATAGACTGGTTGATAAAGAGATAGTATACTCGTAACTAGTATGTATGTATAAAGAAAGAAAAAAAAACCACGGTTAGGTGGTATATACAATTATGGACGGGCTGCCGAGTGCCGACACAGAGGTAGCCACAGCCGTGAACTACCGCACTGTACTGTGTCTGCTGCTAATATATAGACTGGTTGATAAAGAGATAGTATACTCGTAACTAGTATGTATGTATAAAGAAAGAAAAAAAAACCACGGTTAGGTGGTATATACAATTATGGACGGGCTGCCGAGTGCCGACACAGAGGTAGCCACAGCCGTGAACCTACCGCAGTACTGTGTACCGTGTGCCTGCTGGGCTAGCTGATAATATATACGACTGGTTGATAAAGAGGAT